>NC_142170.1:37819655-37975123 GCF_029865625.1 Vigna umbellata
TCCACTTCGTCAACTTCGTCCACTTCTTCCACTTCTTCCACTTCTTCTACTTCTTCCACTTCTTCTTCTTTCTCCACTTCGTCAACTTCCTGCACTTCCTCCACTTCCTCCACTTCGTCAACTTCGTCCACTTCTTTAACTTCGTCCTCTTCGTCTACTTTGTCCACTTCCTGAACTCCGTCCACTTCCTGAACTTCGTCCACTTCGTCCACCTCGTGCAGTTTGTCTAGTTCGTCCAGTTCGTCCAATTCGTCCACTCCGTCCACTCCGTCCAATCCGTCCACTGCGTCCACTCCGTCCACTCCGTCAACTGCGTCCACTCCGTCCACTTCGTCCACTTCTTCTACTTCTTCCACTTCTTCCACTTCTCCCACTTCTTCCACTTCGTTCACTTCGTCAACTTCGTCCGCTTCGTCCACTTCCTCCATTCCTCCGCTTCCTCCGCTTCGTCCGCTTCGTCCGCTTCCTCCGCTTCCTCCGCTTCCTCCCCTTCCTCCACTTCGTCCACTTCGTCAACTTCGTCCACTTCGTCAACTTCGTCCACTTCGTCCACTTCGTCCACTTCCTCCACTTCGTCCACTTCCTCTACTTCGTGCACTTCGTCCACTTCGTGCACATCGTCCACTTCGTCCACTTCGTGCACATCGTCCACTTCGTCCACTTCGTGCACATTGTCCACTTCGTCCACTTCGTCCACTTCGTCCACTTCGTCCACTTCGTCGACTTCGTCAACTTCGTCCGCTTCGTACACTTCGTTCACTTCTTCCACTTCTTCCATTTCTTCCACTTCTTCCACTTCTTCAACTTCTTCTTCTTCTTCTACTTGTACCACTTTTTCTTCTTCTTCAACTTCTTCTTCGTCCACTTCGTCAACTTCGTGCAGTTCGTCAACTTCGACCAGTTCGTCAACTTCGTGCACTTCGTCCACTTCGTGCACTTCGTCCAATTCGTCCACTTCGTTCACTTCTCCCACTTCTTCCACTTCTTCCACTTCGTCCACCTCGTCCAGCTCGTCCACTTCGTCCACTTCGTCCACTTCATCCACTTCGTCCACTTCGTCAACTTCGTCCACTTCTTCCACTTCTTCCACTTCTTCTACTTCTTCCACTTCTTCTTCTTTCTCCACTTCGTCAACTTCCTGCACTTCCTCCACTTCCTCCACTTCGTCAACTTCGTCCACTTCTTTAACTTCGTCCTCTTCGTCTACTTTGTCCACTTCCTGAACTCCGTCCACTTCCTGAACTTCGTCCACTTCGTCCACCTCGTGCAGTTTGTCTAGTTCGTCCAGTTCGTCCAATTCGTCCACTCCGTCCAATCCGTCCACTGCGTCCACTCCGTCCACTCCGTCAACTGCGTCCACTCCGTCCACTCCGTCCACTTCGTCCACTTCTTCTACTTCTTCCACTTCTTCCACTTCTCCCACTTCTTCCACTTCGTTCACTTCGTCAACTTCGTCCGCTTCGTCCACTTCCTCCATTCCTCCGCTTCCTCCGCTTCGTCCGCTTCGTCCGCTTCCTCCGCTTCCTCCGCTTCCTCCCCTTCCTCCACTTCGTCCACTTCGTCAACTTCGTCCACTTCGTCAACTTCGTCCACTTCGTCCACTTCCTCCACTTCGTCCACTTCCTCTACTTCGTGCACTTCGTCCACTTCGTGCACATCGTCCACTTCGTCCACTTCGTGCACATTGTCCACTTCGTCCACTTCGTCCACTTCGTCCACTTCGTCCACTTCGTCCACTTCGTCGACTTCGTCGACTTCGTCAACTTCGTCCGCTTCGTACACTTCGTTCACTTCTTCCACTTCTTCCATTTCTTCCACTTCTTCCACTTCTTCAACTTCTTCTTCTTCTTCTACTTGTACCACTTTTTCTTCTTCTTCAACTTCTTCTTCGTCCACTTCGTCAACTTCGTGCAGTTCGTCAACTTCGACCAGTTCGTCAACTTCGTGCACTTCGTCCACTTCGTGCACTTCGTCCAATTCGTCCACTTCGTTCACTTCTCCCACTTCTTCCACTTCTTCCACTTCGTCCACCTCGTCCAGCTCGTCCACTTCGTCCACTTCATCCACTTCGTCCACTTCTTCCACTTCTTCCACTTCTTCCACTTCTTCTCCTTCTTCTTCTTCGTCCACTTCGTCAACTTCGTCCACTTCGTTCAGATCATCCACCTCGTTCACTTCTTCAACTTCGTCCTCATCGTCCACTTCCTCCACTTCTTCCACTCGTCAACTTTGTCAGCTTGTCCACTTGGTCCAATTCGTCCACTTCTTCCACTTCCTCCAATTCCTCCACTTCTTCCTCTTCGTCCACTTTGTTCAGTTCGTCCCCTTCGTCCACTTCGTTCACTTCGTCCACTTCGTCCATTCTGCGCAGTTCGTCCACTTCGTCCACTTCGTCCACTTCGTCCACTTCGTCTACTTCCACCACTTCGTCCACTTCTTCCACTTCGCCCACTTCGTGCAGTTCTTCTCCTTCTTCTTCTTCGTCAACTTCGTCAACTTCCTCTACTTCCTCCAATTTGTCCACTTCCTCTACTTCGTCCACTTCGTCCACTTCTTCCACTTCTTCTCCTTCTTCTTCTTCGTCCACTTCGTCAACTTCGACCACGTCGTCCACTTCGTTCAAATCGTCCACTTCTTCCACTTGTTCTAGTTTGTCTTCTTCGTCCACTACGTCCACTTCGTCCACTTCGTCAACTCGTCAACTTTGTCAACTTGTCCACCTGGTCCAATTCGTCCACTTCTTCCACTTCGTCAACTTCGTCCACTTCGTCAACTTCCCCAACTTCCTCCACTTCCTCCATTTCCTCAACTTCGTCCACTTCGTCCACTTTGTTCAGTTTGTCCACCTCGTCCAATTCCTCCACTTCGTCCACTTCATCCATTTTGTGCACTTCGTCAACTTCTTCCACTTCGTCCACTTCGTCAACTTCGTCAACTTACTTAACTTTGTCGACTTCGTCCACTTCGTCAACTTCGTCAACTTCGTCCACTTTTTCAACTTCGTCCACTTCGTCCACTTCGTCCAATTCGTCCACTTCGTCCACTTCGTCCACGTTTTCCACTTCGTCAACTTCGTCCACTTCGTCATCTTTGTCCACTTCGTCAACTTCGTCCACTTCGTCCACTTCGTAAACTTCGTCCACTTCCAAAACTTCGTCCATTTGGTCCACTTCTTCCACTTCTTCTCCTTCTTCTTCATCAACTTCGTCAACTTCGTCCACTTCCAAAATTTCGTCCACTTCGTCCAGTTTGTCGACTTCGTCCACTTCTTCCACTTTGTCCACTTCGTCATCTTCCCCAACTTTGCCACTTCGTCAAATTCGTCCCACTTCTTCAACTTCATCCACTTCGTAAACTTCGTGCACTTCGTAAACTTCGTGCACTTCGTGCACTTCGTCCACTTCATCAACGTCGTCCACTTCGTCCACTTCTTCCACTTCTTCAAGTTCTTCCACTTCTTCCACTTCTTCTTCTTTGTCCACTTCGTCCACTTCGTTCACTTCGTCCATTTTGTCCACTTCTCCCACTTCTTCCACTTCCTCCACTTCCTCCACTTCGTTCAGATCGTCCACTTCGTTCACTTCTCCCACTTCTTCCACTTCCTCCACCTCCTCCACTTCCTCCACTTCGTTCAGATCGTCCACTTCGTTCACTTCGTACACTTCGTTCACTTCGTCCACTTCGTCCACTTCGTCCACTTCGTCCACTTCGTCCACTTCGTCCACTTACTCAACTTCGTCCACTTTGTCCACTCCGTTCACTCCGTCCACTCCTTCCACTTCTTCCACTTCCTCCACTTCTTCCACTTCTTCCACTTCCTCCAGTTCGTCAACTTCGTCAACTTTGTCTACTTCCTCCACTTCCTCCACTTCCTCCACTTCGTTCAGATCGTCCACTACGTCCGCTTCGTCCACTTCCTCAATTTCCACAACTTCGTCATATTCGTCCACTTCTTCCACTTCGTGCACTTCATCGACTTCGTCCACTTCGTCCACTTCTTCCACTACTTCCACTTCGTCCACTTCGTCCTCTTCGTCCACTGCGTTCAATTCGTCCACTTCTTCCACTTCGTCCACTTCTTCCACTTCTTCCATTTCTTCCACTTCTTCCACTTCTTCCACTTCTTTCACTTCTTCCACTTCTTCAATTTCTTCCACTTCTTCCACTTCTTCCACTTCTTCTTCTTCTTCCACTTCTTCTTCTTCTTCTTCTTCGTCTAGTTCGTGAACTTCGTCAACTTCGTCCACTTCGTGCACATCGTCCTCCTCGTCTACTTCGTCCACTTCTTACACTTCTTCCACTTCTTCTCCTTCTTCTTCTTCGTCAAATTCGTGAACTTCGTCCACTTGCCCGACTTCCTCCACTTCCTCCACTTCCTCCACTTACTCCACTCGTCCACTTCCTCTACTTCGTCCAATTCGTCCACTTCCTCAACTTCGTGCACTTGTTCCACTTCGTCCACTTCGCCCACTTCGTCCGCTTGCTCCAGTTCGTCCACTTCGTCCACTTCGTCCACTTCTTGCACTACTTCCACTTCTTATACTTCTTCTTCGTCCACTTCGTCCACTTCGTCAAGTTCGTCCACTTCGTCCACTTCGTCCACTTCGTCCACTTCGTGCACTTGTTCCACTTCGTCCAGTTCGCCCACTTCGCCCACTTCGTCCGCTTGCTCCAGTTCGTCCAGTTCGTCCAGTTCGTCCAGTTCGTCCACTTCGTCCACTTCGTCCACTTCGTCCACTTCGTCCACTTCGTCCACTTCGTCCACTTCGTGCACTTGTTCCACTTCGTCCACTTCGTCCACTTCGTCCACTTCCTCCAATTCGTCCACTTCCTCCAGTTCGTCCACTTCGTCCACTTCTTGCACTACTTCCACTTCTTCTACTTCTTCTTCGTCCACTTCGTCAACTTTGTCCACTTCGCCCAGTTTGTCCACTTCGTCCACTTCTTCCACTTTGTCCACTTCATCCACTTCGTCATCTTCCCCAACTTTGCCAATTCGTCAAATTCGTCCCACTTCTTCAACTTCATCGACTTCTTCAACTTCGTGCACTTCGTCCACTTCGTCAACGTCGTCCACTTCTTCCAGTTCTTCCATTTCTTCTTCTTTGTCCACTTCGTCCACTTCTCCCACTTCTTCCACTTCCTCCACTTCCTCCAATTCCTCCACTTCGTTCAGATCATCCACTTCGTTCACTTCGTCCACTTCGTCCACTTTGTCCACTTCGTCCACTTCGTCCACTTCGTCCACTTTGTCCACTTCGTCCACTTCGCCCACTTCGTAAACTTCGTCCACTTCGTCCACTTCTTCCACTTCTTCCACTTCTTCTTCTTTGCCCACTTCGTCAACTTCCTCCACTTCCTCCACTTCCTCCACTTCGTCCACTTCTTCCACTTCTTCTTCTTCTTCCACTTTGTCCACTTTTTCCACTTCGTTAACTTCGTCCACTTCCACCACTTCGTCCACTTCATCCACTACGTCAAATTCGTCTACTTCGTCCACTTCCACAACTTCGTCCACTTCGTCCACTTCTTCCACTTGTTCCACTTCTTCCACTTCGTCCACTTCGTCCATTTCGTCCACTCTTCTACTTCGTGCACTTCATCCACTTCGTCCACTTCTTCCACTTCTTCCACTTCTTCCACTTCTTCCACTTCTTCCACTTCTACCACTTCTTCTTCTTCTTCCAATTCTTCTCCTTCTTCTTCTTCGTCCACTTCGTCCAGTTCTTAAACATCGTCCACTTCGTGCACTTCGTCCACTTCGTCCTTTTCGTGCAGTTTGTTCACTTCGTCCACTTCGTCCTTTTCATTCAGTTCGTTCACTTCGTCCACTTCTTCCACTTCCTCCACTTCCTGCACTTCGTTCAGATCGTCCACTTCGTTCACTTCGTCAACTTCGTCCACTTCGTCCACTTCTTCCACTTCTTCCACTTCTTCCACATCTTCCACTTCTTCCACTTCTTCTTCTTCTTCCAATTCGTCCACTTCTTCCACTTCGTCAATTTCGTCTACTTCGTCAACTTCGTCCACTTCGACCACTTCTTCACTTCTTCCACTTCTTCCCCTCTTTCTTCTTCGTCCACTTCGTCCACTTCGTGCACTTCGTCTACTTCGTCCATTTTGTTTAGATCTTCCACTTCATCTATTTCTTCCACATCCTCCACTTCTTCCACTTTGTCAACTTCGTCCACTTCCTCAACTTCGTCCACTTCATCAACTTCGTCCACTTCGTCAACTTCCTTAACTTTGTCCACTTCGTTCACTTCGTCAACTTCGTCCACTTCATCAACTTCGTCCACTTCGTCAACTTCCTTAACTTTGTCCACTTCGTCCACTTCTTCAACTTCGTCCACTTCGGCTACTACGTGCACTTCGTCGACTTCATCAACTTCGTCCACTTCGTCCACTCCGTTCACTCCGTCCACTTCGTCCACTTCTTCCACTTCTTCCACTTTTTCTTCTTCGTCCACTTCGTCAACTTCCTCCACTTCCTCCACTTCTTCCATTTCGTTCAGATCGTCCACTTCGTCGCTTCGTCCACTTCTTCCAATTTTTCCACCTCTTCGACTTCTTCTTCTTCTTCCACTTCGTCCACTTCTTCAACTTCGTCAGTTTCGTCCACTTCGTCAACTTCGTCCACTTCTTCCACTTCTTCCACTTTGTCCACTTCGTCCGCTTCGTCCACTTCGTCAATTTCTTCCCCTTCTTACACTTCTTCCACTTCTACCACTTCTTCTTCTTCTTCCACTTCTTCTCCTACTTCTTCTTCGTCCACTTCGTCAACTCCGTCCAGTTCGTTAACTTCGTCCACTTCCTCCACTTCGTTCAGTTCGTTCACTTCGTCCACTTTGCCCACTTCTCCCACTTCTTCAACTTCCTCCACTTCCTCCACTTCCTCCACTTCGTTCAGATCGTCCACTTCGTTCACTTTGTCCACTTCGTCCACTTCTTCCACTTCTTCTTCTTCTTCCACTTCGTCCACTTCTTCCACTTCGTCAATTTCGTCCACTTCGTCAAGTTCGTCCACTTCTTCCACTTCTTCCACTTCTTCCACTTCTTCGTCTTCTTCCACTTCTTCTGCTTCTTCTTCTTTGTCTAGTTCGTGAACTTTGTCAACTTCGTCCAGTTCGTGCACTTCGTCCACTTCGTCCATTTCGTCCACTTCATCCACTTCTTCTTCTTCTTCCACTTGTACCACTTCTTCTTCTTCTTCCACTTCTTCTCCTTCTCCTTCTTCGTCAACTTCGTCCTCTTCTCCCACTTCGTCCACTTCACCCACTTTGTCCACTTCGCCCACTTCGTCCACTTCTTTCACTTCTTTCACTTCGTGCACTTCGTTCACTTCGTGCACTTCGTTCACTTCGTGCACTTCGTCCACTTTTTCCACTTCGTCCACTTCGCCCACTTTGTCCACTTCGCCCACTTTGTCCACTTCGTGCAGTTCATCCACTTCGTCCAGTTCATCCACTTCGTCCAGTTCATCCACTTCCTCCACTTCGAACACTTCTTCCACTTCTTCCACTTCATCCACTTCTTCTTCTTATTCTTCCACTTGTACCACTTCTTGTTCTTCTTCCACTTCTTCTCCTTCTTCTTCTTTGTCCAGTTCGTCAACTTCGTCCAGTTCGTCAACTTCGTCCACTTTGTCCACTTCGTTCACTTCATTCACTTCGTCCACTTCGTCCACTTCTTCCACTTTGTCCACTTCGTCTACTTCGTCCACATTGTCCACTTCGTCCACTTCGTTAACTTTGTCCACTTCGTACACTTCTTCCACTTCTTCCACTTCTTCCACTTCTTCCACTTCTTCCATTTCTTCCACTTCTTCTTCTTCTTCCACTTGTACCACTTTTTCTTGTTCTTCCACTTCTTCTCCTTCTTCTTCTTCGTCAACTTCGTCCACTTGGTCCACTTTGTCCACTTCATTCACTTCGTCGACGTCGTCCATTTTGTCCACTTCGTCCACTTCGTCCCCTTCTTCCACTTCTTCCACTTCTTCGACTTCTTCCACTTCTTCCACTTCATCAACTTCTTCTTCTTCTTCCACTTATACCACTTCTTCTTCTTCTTCCACTTCTTCTACTTCTTCTACTTCTTCTTCTTCGTCCACTTCTTCTTCCACTTCTTCTACGTCAACTTCGTCCAGTCCGTCAACTTCGTCCACTTTGTCCACTTCGTTCACTTCGTCCACTTCCTCGACTTTGTCCACTTCGTCAACTTTGTCCACTTCGTACACTTCTCCCACTTCTTTCACTTCTTCGACTTCTTCGACTTCTTCCACTTCATCCACTTCTTCTTCTTCTTCTTCTTCCACTTGTACCACTTCTTCTTCTTCCACTTCCTCTCCTTCTTCTTCTTCGTCCAGTTCGTCAACTTCATCCACTTCGTCCACTTCGTCTAATTCGTTGACTTTGTCCACTTCCTCCACTTCGTCCACTTCTTCAACTTCGTCCACGTCGTCCACTTCGTACACTTCTTCGACTTTTTCCACTTCTTCCACTTCATGCACTTATTCTTCTTCTTCCTTTTGTACAACTTCTTCTTCTTACTCCACTTCTTCTCCTTCTTCTTCTTCGTCCATTTCGTCAACTTCGTCCAGTTCGTCAACTTCGTCCACTTCTTCCACTTCGTCCATTTCATCAACTTTGTCCATATCGTACACTTCTTCCACTTCTTCCACTTCTTCTTCTTCTTCGACATGTACCACTTCTTCTTCGTCTTCCACTTCTTCTCCTTCTTCTTCTTCGTCGACTTCGTCCAGTTCATCCACTTCGTCTATTTCGTCCACTTCTGCTTCTTCTTCGACTTCCTCTCCTTCTTCTTCTTCGTCCGGTTCGTCAACTTCGTCCAATTCGTCAACTTCATCCACTTCGTCCACTTCATTGACTTTGTCCACTTCCTCCACTTCGTCCACTTCCTCCACTTCGTCCACTTCCTCCACTTCCTCCACTTCTTCAACTTCGTCCACTTCGTCCACTTCACCCACATCGTCCACTTCGTCCACTTCGTCCACTTCGTCCACTTCGTCCACTTTGTCCACTTCGTCCACTTCGTCCACTTCGTCCACTTCGTCCACTTCGTACACTTCTTCGACTTCTTCGACTTCTTCCGCTTCATCCACTTCTTCTTCTTCTTCCACTGGTCCCACTTCTTCTTCTTTTTCCACTTCTTCTCCTTCTTCTTCATCGTCCAGTTCGTCAACTTCGTCCAGTTCGTCAACTTCGTCTTCATCCACTTCGTCCACTTCGTCCAGCTCCTCAACTTCGTCCACTTCATGCACTTCCACTTCTTCTTCTTCTTCGACATGTACCACTTCTTCATCTTCTTCCACTTCTTCTCCTTCTTCTTCTTTGTCAACATCGTCAACTTCGTCCACTTCGTCCACTTCGTCTATTTCGTCCACTTCGTCCACTTCATCCACTTCTCCCATTTCTTCCAGTTCTACCACTTGTCCTTCGTCTTCCACTTCCTCTCCTTCTTCTTCTTCGTCCAGTTCGTCAACTTTGTACAGTTCGTCAACTTCGTCCAATTCGTCAACTTCATCCACTTCGTGCACTTCGCCCACTTCGTTGACTTTGTCCACTTCGTCCACTTCGTCCACTTCCTCCACTTCCTCCACTTCGTCCATTCTTCAACTTCGTCCACTTCGTCCACTTCGTCCACTTCACCCACTTCACCCACTTTGTCCACTTGGTCCACTTCGTCCACTTCGTCCACTTCGTCCACTTAGTCCACTTCGTCCACTTCGTATACTTCTTCGACTTCAACCACTTCTTCCACTTCATCCACTTCTTCTTCTTCTTCCACTTGTTCCACTTTTTCTTCTTCTTCAACTTCTTCTCCTTCTTCTTCATCGTCCAGTTCGTCAACTTCATCCAGTTCGTCAACGTCGTCTTCATCCACTTCGTCCACTTCGTCCAGTTCGTCAACTTCGTCCACTTCATGCAGTTCGTCCACTTCTTCCCCTTCGTCCACTTCATCAACTTTGTCCACTTCGTCCACTTCTTCAACTTCTTCTCCTTCTTCATCTTAGTCAACTTCGTCCACTTCGTCTATTTCGTCCACTTCTTCTTCTTCTTCCACTTGTACCACTACTTCTTCTTCTTCCACTTCTTCCCCTTCTTCTTCTTCGTCCAGTTCGTCGACTTCGTCCACTTCGTTCACTTCATTCACTTCGTCCACCTCGTCCCCTTCTTCCACTTCGTCCACTTCTTCCACTTCTTCCCCTTCTTCCACTTCTTCTCCTTCTTCTTCTTTGTCCACTTCGTCAATTTCGTCTAATTCCTCCACTTCATCCACTGCGTGAAATTCGTCGACTTCGTGCACTTCGTCACCGTTGTGTACTTCCTCCACTTGCTCCACTTCCTCCACTTCCACCACATCGTCCACTTCGCCCACTTCCTCCACTTCGTCCACCTCATTCACATCGTCCACTTCGTCCAGTTCGTCCACTTCTTCCACTTGGCCCACTCGTCCACTTCTTCCACTTCTTCCACTTGTACCAATTCTTCTTCTTTTTCAACTTCTTCTTCTTCGTCCAGTTCATCAACTTCGTCTAGTTCGTCAACTTCGTCCACTTCGTGCACTGCGTTCACTTGGTTCACTATATTCACTTTGTCCACTTCTTCCACTTCGTCCACTTCGTCCACTTCGTCAACTTCGTCGACTTCATCTACTTCATCCACTACGTCCACTTCGTCCACTTCGTCCACTTCGTCCACTTCGTCCACTTCTTCCACTTCTTCCACTTCTTCCACTTCGTCCACTTCTTCCACTTCGTCCACTTCGTCCACTTCGTTCACTTCGTCCACTTCGTCCACTTTGTCCACTTCGTCCACTTTTTCCAGTTCCTCCACTTCCTCCACTTCCAGCACTTCGTCGACTTCTTGCACTTTGTCCACTTCGTCCTCTTCGTCGACTTCTTCCACTTCGTCTACTCCGTCCACTTCTTCTTCTTCTTCCACTTCTTCTCCTTCTTCTTCTTCTTCGTCCAGTTCGTCAACTTCGTCCTCTTCGTCCACTTGGTTCACTTCATTCACTTCGTCCACTTCTTCCACTTCGTCCACTTCGTCCATTTCGTCAACTTCGTCCACTTCATCCGCTTCGTCCACTTCGTCCACTTCGTCCGCTTCGTCCACTTTTTCCACTTCGTCCACATCGTCCACTTCGGCCATTTCTTTCACTTCGTCCACCTCTCTTCCACTTCGTCCACATCGTCCACTTCGTCCACTTCGTCCACTCCGTCCACTCCGTCCACTTCTTCCACTTCTACCACTTCTTCTTTTTCTTCCGCTTCTTCTCCTTCTTCTTCTTCATCCAGTTCGTCAACTTCGTCCACTTCGTCCACTTGGTTCACTTCATTCACTTCGTCCACTCCTTCCACTTGGCCCACTTCGACCACTTCTTCCACTTCGTCCACTTCTTCCACTTCTTCCACTTCTTCCACTTCTACCAATTCTTCTTTTTCCACTTCTTCTTCTTCGTCCAGTTCGTCAACTTCGTCCACTTGGTTCACTTCATTCACTTCGTCCACTTCTTCCACTTCGTCTACTTCGTCCAATTCGTCAACTTCGTCCACTTCGTACACTTCTTCGACTTTTTCCACTTCTTCCACTTCATCCACTTCTTCTTCCTTTTGTACAACTTCTTCTTCTTACTCCACTTCTTCTCCTTCTTCTTCTTCGTCCATTTCGTCAACTTCGTCCACTTCATGCACTTCGTCCACTTCTTCCACTTCGTCCATTTCATCAACTTTGTCCATATCGTACACTTCTTCCACTTCTTCCACTTCTTCTTCTTCGACATGTACCACTTCTTCTTCGTCTTCCACTTCCTCTCCTTCTTCTTCTTCGTCCAGTTCGTCAACTTCGTACAGTTCGCCAACTTCGTCCAATTCGTCAACTTCATCCACTTCGTCCACTTCATTGACTTTGTCCACTTCCTCCACTTCGTCCACTTCCTCGACTTCGTCCACTTCCTCCACTTCGTCCACTTCCTCCACTTCCTCCACTTGTTCAACTTCGTCCACTTCGTCCACTTCGTCCACTTCGTCCACTTCGTCCGCTTCGTCCACTTCGTCCCCTTCGTCCACTTCGTCCACTTCGTCCACTTCGTCCACTTCGTCCACTTCGTCCACTTCGTCCACTTCGTCCACTTCGTACACTTCTTCGACTTCTTCCACTTCATCCACTTCTTCTTCTTCTTCCACTTGTACCACTTCTTCTTCTTTTTCCACTTCTTCTCCTTCTTCTTCATCGTCCAGTTCGTCAACTTCGTCTTCATCCACTTCGTCCACTTCGTCCAACTCCTCAACTTCATCCACTTCATGCACTTCCACTTCTTCTTCTTCTTCGACATGTACCACTTCTTCATCTTCTTCCACTTCTTCTCCTTCTTCTTCCATGTCAACATCGTCAACTTCGTCCACTTTGTCCACTTCGTCTATTTTGTCCACTTCGTCCACTTCGTCCACTTCATCCACTTCGTCCAGTTCATCCACTTCTTCCATTTCTTCCACTTCTACCACTTGTCCTTCGTCTTCCACTTCCTCTCCTTCTTCTTCTTCGTCCAGTTCGTCAACTTCGTACAGTTCGTCAACTTCGTCCAATTCGGCAACTTCATCCACTTCGTGCACTTCGCCCACTTCGTTGACTTTGTCCACTTCGTCCACTTCCTCCACTTCCTCCACTTCGTCCATTCTTCAACTTCGTCCACTTCGTCCACTTCACCCATTTCACCCACTTTGTCCACTTGGTCCACTTGGTCCACTCCGTCCACTTCGTCCACTTCGTCGACTTCGTCCACTTCGTATACTTCTTCGACTTCAACCACTTCTTCCACTTCATCCACTTCTTCTTCTTCTTCCACTTCTTCTCCATCTTCTTCATCGTCCAGTTCGTCAACTTCATCCAGTTCGTCAACGTCGTCTTCATCCATTTCGTCCAGTTCGTCAACTTCGTCCACTTCATGCACTTCGTCCACTTCTTCCACTTCGTCCACTTCATCAACTTTGTCCACTTCCTCCACTTCGTCCACTTCCTCCACCTGTTCAACTTCGTCCACTTCGTCCACTTCGTCCACTTCGTCCGCTTCGTCCACTTCGTCCCCTTCGTCCACTTCGTCCCCTTCGTCCACTTCGTCCACTTCGTCCACTTCGTACACTTCTTCGACTTCTTCCACTTCATCCACTTCTTCTTCTTCTTCCACTTGTACCACTTCTTCTTCTTTTTCCACTTCTTCTCCTTCTTCTTCATCGTCCAGTTCGTCAACTTCGTCTTCATCCACTTCGTCCACTTCGTCCACTTCGTCCAGCTCCTCAACTTCGTCCACTTCATGCACTTCCACTTCTTCTTCTTCTTCGACATGTACCACTTCTTCATCTTCTTCCACTTCTTCTCCTTCTTCTTCCTTGTCAACATCGTCAACTTCGTCCACTTTGTCCACTTCGTCTATTTTGTCCACTTCGTCCACTTCGTCCACTTCATCCACTTCGTCCCGTTCATCCACTTCTTCCATTTCTTCCACTTCTACCACTTGTCCTTCGTCTTCCACTTCCTCTCCTTCTTCTTCTTCGTCCAGTTCGTCAACTTCGTACAGTTCGTCAACTTCGTCCAATTCGGCAACTTCATCCACTTCGTGCACTTCGCCCACTTCGTTGACTTTGTCCACTTCGTCCACTTCCTCCACTTCCTCCACTTCGTCCATTCTTCAACTTCGTCCACTTCGTCCACTTCACCCACTTCACCCACTTTGTCCACTTGGTCCACTTGGTCCACTCCGTCCACTTCGTCCACTTCGTCGACTTCGTCCACTTCGTATACTTCTTCGACTTCAACCACTTCTTCCACTTCATCCACTTCTTCTTCTTCTTCCACTTCTTCTCCATCTTCTTCATCGTCCAGTTCGTCAACTTCATCCAGTTCGTCAACGTCGTCTTCATCCACTTCGTCCACTTCGTCCAGTTCGTCAACTTCGTCCACTTCATGCACTTCGTCCACTTCTTCCACTTCGTCCACTTCATCAACTTTGTCCACTTCGTCCACTTCTTCCACTTCTTCTCCTTCTTCTTCTTAGTCAACTTCGTCCACTTCGTCTATTTCGTCGACTTCTTCTTCTTCTTCAAGTTGTACCACTACTTCTTCTTCTTCCACTTCATCCCCTTCTTCTTCTTCGTCCAGTTCGTCAACTTCGTCCAGTTCGTCGACTTCGTCCACTTCGTTCACTTCATTCACTTCGTCCACCTCGTCCACTTCTTCCACTTCGTCCACCTCTTCCACTTCTTCCACTTCTTCCACTTCTTCTCCTTCTTCTTCTTTGTCCACTTCGTCAATTTCGTCTAATTCCTCCACTTCATCCACTTCGTGAACTTCGTCGACTTCGTGGACTTCCTCACCTTCGTGTACTTCCTCCACTTCCTCCACTTCCTCCACTTCCACCACATCGTCCACTTCGCCCATTTCCTCCACTTCGTCCACTTCATTCACATCGTCCACTTCGTCCAGTTCGTCCACTTCTTCCACTTGGCCCACTTCGTCCACTTCTTCCACTTCTTCCACTTGTACCAATTCTTCTTCTTTTTCAACTGCTTCTTCTTCGTCCAGTTCATCAACTTCGTCTAGTTCGTCAACTTCGTCCACTTCGTGCACTACGTCCACTTGGTTCACTACATTCACTTCGTCCACTACTTCCACTTCGTCCACATCGTCAACTTCGTCGACTTCATCTACTTCATCAACTTCGTCCACTTCGTCCACTTCGTCAACTTCGTCCACTTCGTCCACTTCTTCCACTTCTTCCACTTCTTCCACTTCTTCCACTTCGTCCACTTCGTCCACTACGTTCACTTCGTCCACTTTGTCCACTTCGTCCACTTTTTCCACTTCCTCCACTTCCTCCACTTCCAGCACTTCGTCGACTTCTTGCACTTTGTCCACTTCGTCCACTTCTTCCACTTCGTCTACTCCGTCCACTTCTTCTACACTTCTACCACTTCTTCTTCTTCTTCCACTTCTTCTTCTCCTTCTTCTTCGTCCAGTTCGTCAACTTCGTCCACTTCGTGCACTACGTCCACTTGGTTCACTTCATTCACTTCATCCACTTCTTCCACTTCGTCCACTTCGTCCATTTCGTCAACTTCGTCCACTTCGTCCGCTTCATCCACTTCGTCCGCTTCGTCCACTTTTTCCACTTGGTCCACATCGTCCACTTCGGCTATTTCTTCCACTTCGTCCACTTCATCCACCTCGCTTCCACTTCGTCCACATCGTCCACATCGTCCACTCCGTCCACTCCGTCCACTCCGTCCACTTCGTCCACTTCTTCCACTTCTACCACTTCTTCTTTTTCTTCCACTTCTTCTCCTTCTTCTTCTTCATCCAGTTCGTCAACTTCGTCCACTTTGTTCACTTCATTCACTTCGTCCACTTCTTCCACTTGGCCCACTTCGTCCACTTCTTCCACTTCGTCCACTTCTTCCACTTCTTCCACTTCTTCCACTTCTACCAATTCTTCTTTTTCCACTTCTTCTTCTTCGTCCAGTTCGTCAACTTCGTCCACTTCTTCCACTTCTCCACTTCGTCCACGTCGTCCACTTCGTCCATTTCGTCCTCTTCGTCCACTTCTTCCACTTCTACCACTTCTTCTTCTTCTTCCACTTCTTTATTCTTCTTCTTCTTCGTCCAGTTCGTCAACTTCGTCCACTTGGTTCACTTCATTCACTTCGTCCACTTCTTCCACTTCGTCCACTTCGTCCACTTCGTCAACTTCGTTAACTTCATCCACTTCGTACACTCCTTCCACTTCTTCCACTTCTTCCACTTCGTCCACTTCCACCACTTCGTCCACTTTGTCCACTTCGTCCACTTCGTCCACTTCTTCCACTTCCTCCATTTCCTCCACTTTCACCACTTCGTCGACTTCCTGCACTTCGTCCACTTCGTCCACTTCTTCCACTTCGTCCACTTCTTTCACTTCTACCACCTCTTCTTCTTCTTCCACTTCTTCTACTTGTTCTTCTTCGTCTAGTTCGTCAACTTCGTCCACTTCGTCCACATGGTTCACTTCATTCACTTCGTCCACTTCTTCCACTTCGTCCACTTCGTCCGCTTTGTCCGCTTCGTCCGCTTCGTCCACTTTGTCCACTTCGTCCACATCGTCCACTTCGCCCACTTCTTTCACTTCGTCCACTTCGTCCACGTCTTCCACTTCGTCCACTTCGTCCACTTCGTGCATTTCGTCCACTTCGTGCACTTCGTCCACTTCGTCCACTCCGTCCACTTCGTCCACTTCGTCCAGTTCCTCCATTACGTCCACTTCTTCCACTTCGTCCTCTCCGTCCTCTCCGTCCACTTCGTCCACTTCTTCCACTTCTACCACTTCTTCTTCTTCTTCTTCCACTTCTTCTTCCTCGTCCAGCTCGTCCACTTCATCCAGATCGTCAATTTTGTCCACTTCGTCCACTTCGTCAACTTCGTCCACTTCATTCACTTCGTCCACTTCTTTCTGATGGAAGGCCATCTAAGACATACATTGGACCTCTTACTAGAGCCATGGCTAAGAGAGTTCAAGAGGAAGAAGGATCACTTAATATTTTGCTTCTATGGAAGGTGAATTATCTTAAACCTTCTTCTCTTAATTAAGCATGTTTACTTTGTTTTGTAGGATTAAATAAATTGGAGGGAGCAGCTGCCAACATGGCATTTGGCACGTGAAAGGAAGAATGGTTGGATAAGCTTGCTGCCAAAGTCATATGCACCCAGCCAAAACCCCAAAATAGCCCAACGTTGGATGAGGAGATGCTTCAAACACGTGAGGAGCTAACCTGGAGCAAGGCATGGGATTTGCTGGAAGTTTTTAGTGTTGCTGTTAGGCTTCCCATTTGAAATTAGGCGGGAGTTCATTTCAGAAAAGAGACCCATCTTCACTTATAAATAGGATGGTTTCTTCCTTGTATGGTACTTTAGAGCTATGCCCAAATGCTGAGAAATATATTCCAGTCTTGCATTCTGCTCTTGAGTCAAAATTGCTTGCAATTTCTTCATTTTCTCTCAAGCTTCCTTCCATTATATGAAGGCTTTCTGAGCTGAGAGGCTTCACTCATTTTACCTTGCTTCATTCAAACACCTCCATCAACATTTACTCCATCAAGTCCGCTGCACACCAACACACCTACACACCTCTGATCTGGGAGCTTCAGGCCACTGGATTCCTCTGGAATTTGGCTCCATCAAGTGGTATCAGAGCTTAGGTTCTCCACGCACCAAGGAGCTAAGCATTTCTTCTCATTCTGCAATTTAATTCTGCTGAATTCCATCTCTGTTTCTGTTTTCTGTTTCTGTTTTTGTTTTCTGTTTCTGTTTCTGTTTTCTATTTCTGTTTCAGTTTTAATTCTGCTTCTGTAATTCTATTCCAGCCTTTAATTCTGTGTTCTTACAGTGTATTATGTCCATTTTTCATTTTAAACGGTGAATCATTTCTTGTTTGAGTCAATTCCAGCTTTGAACTTTAAATTCTGTTTTGTCTAAAGTCTTGTGCAAACTACTGTTGCTGTTTTAACATTGTCACTGTTTTGAAATTGTTTCTATTGAGTTCTGTGCTTACCAGTGATATACAAGCTGTTTGTTACCATTAGAGGCAGTGATGAGTTGATCTAGCCTTGGTAATATAGGCTGAAGCATCCAATAAGCCAAACTGGTTGTAAAATTCTGTTAAAATCTGATGCAGAATTTTGTTTGCTGTTCTAAATCATCAAATCTGTTTTCAGCTGGTTTTGATTGATTCTAAAGCTTGATACAACATTGTTTAGTGTTGTTGAATGATGCTAAGAGTGTAGCCAACCATAACAAGCAATGAAATGCAATTTGCATAGCTTGGTTGTGCATAGACACTAGTCATTTGTTATTTCAGATTTAAATTTGGTTTATCACCGTGCCAATTTTCATTGCATAGTTTAATCTGAGTTTGTCATGCTAAGCATCTTTAATTCCAGCTTAGATCTGTGTATTCACATTTCCTAGAGTCTTTTCCTTGCTGATCCAAACTTTGATTCCATAAAACTGAATTTGGTTGGTTATTTTGGTGCCATTTACTGCATAAGTGGTACAGCAGTAGGGATTTTCGAAAATCTGCTGTTTCTTTGCTGGTTTATAGCTTAAACAAGTCTCAATTGATGGTTCAAAGTTGCTAGTACTGTTCATTTGGTCAAAACATGACTTATATGCAAATTTGCATTTGAAACCATCAATTTTTGAGTGAAAATGGAAGTGAAACAATGATTTCGAATTATAGGCAGTTTCTAAGTTGTTTTAAGGTCTGAACATGTTCAAATTCATCATTAAAAATTGTTGAAACTGTCCAAACAAAGATTGAAACACTTCCATATAGTTTTGGATCTCAAACCACCAAAATTCAGTTAATTTTTCTGGTGCAGTTCTGTTTTTCCAGCTGCTGTTTGGTAATTTTGATGCAAAAATTCATTATTGGATTGTGAAAAAGCTGGTTCCATGATTAAAAATGAAATAGATGACTCAAAGAAGTAATATCAAGTGAGAAAAAAGCTGTTGGAACTGTGCAATCCAGATTACAGGCCCTGAAAAATCAAATTCAAAAATCTGAAAGTCATTGGGGCATTTTATCAAACAGTTTTGAAAATTATCAAACAGTTTGCATTGGAATCATTTCTGAACTGTGTTTGTGTTTTTTTTGCTTTCTTAATCTGTTCTAGCACCTTTGGTAGGTTCCTTTTGTGTACTTGCTGTTTTTCCATACCTAGTTCATTTGTTTACCACATTTTTGGCTTCCAAAATTGTCAATTATTGCTGGAAATTGGTGTGGAAAACTGGTGCAGAATGGTAAATCTAGCTTGGTTTGTTTGAGTGGATTTAAGGTACTGTGACAGCTGTTGTGAAGCATCCAGTTGCAGAAACCTTTACTTATAATGGTAGCATACTAGGAAGTGAGGGGAAAGCTGAAATGAAAAGCAATTAGGAGCTCTTGAGTAGATGCAACTCTGCTGTCCAGCAGCTGCAGAATACATTACAGCAGCATAATTTGCCACCAGAATTGGAACAACTTGCATACTTTTTTGAGATACACTTGGCAGCAGCTGAAGATTGAAGTCCACACTATTTTTACACATTTAATTGAGCTTGTTTGAGTACTCATATCACGGAATCTTGTAGTTTTTTTTTATATTTCTGTTGTTGTGCCAAGTGACTTGGGAAAATGCTTTTGAAGCAATTCCAAGCTCACAATTGAACATTGTAATAGTCCAATTTCGTTTTCTTTAGTGTGAAAGTGTGTCAAGGGGCTCCAAGTGTCACTTGCACTTTCACTTAGGGCCGTCTAGCATTTACATTCTTGCATCTTTATTGCTTTCCTTAAATGTCTTGAGTAATCCTTTTGTTTTAGGTCTCCGTGGTATTTAGGATAGCATAGCATATAGTAAACCTTTCTTTGGTTTGTAGGTTCATAACATTTAAAAAGAATTTGAAGAATTTCTACTTAGAAACTAAAGTAAAAGAACATTTAAGGAAACTCTGGCTAAGGAAGAACTTGGTTTCTAAGCTTGTCCATTTGTGACTCACCTCTTCTTCCTGGGAGCTACTTAGAAACATCTTTTACTTCTAGAATCTCTTTAGAAATTTTTCACCAAAAACAAAGAAAGCTTGTGAAAATCTTTTCACTCATTACTTGTCAAATATTTTGAAAACTTTGTGAAAACCTTTTCCTTTGACAAGAATGAGTCAATCAAGTGTGCAAGGAAGTTTGAAACCCAATAGTGAAATGTCTTTAAGGGAAGAATTTGAGCAAAGATTTGAACAAAGGGATAAAGAGATTAGTGAGCTCAAAGATATGATTAGTCAACTTTTGATTAATCAAGATAAAAAGAAAGAGAGGTCTTCCCATAGGAGAAGAGAAGAATCATCATCTTCTCCAAGTGAAATTGAGCAAAATAGTAGTCATCACAATGATGACCACTACCAAATGCCTCCTAGAAGACAACATAGAGTTAGAGAGCATTATCCAAGAGAGCCTAAGATTGATCTTCCTTCCTTCCATGGAAAAGATGATGTAGAAGAATACCTAGAGTGGGAAATGAAAGTTGAGCAATTGTTTGAGTGCCACCAAATAGATGATGAAAGGAGAGTCACCATGGCTTCTCTAAGCTTTCAAGGTTATGCCTTAATTGGTGGACAGCCTTAGTCAAGGACCATAGGCTAAGACACTTACCTCCCATTAGGTATTGGAATGAAATGAGAGCTGCCTTGAGGAGGAGGCATGTACCAGCCTATTATGATAGGGAGATAATGGATAAACTCCATAAACTCCAACAAAGGAACATGAGTGTTGAGGAATATAGACAAAAAATGGAGTTACTCATGTTGAGAGCTGGGATAAGAGAAGAACCTAGGATAACAATAGCTAGGTTTCAAAGTGGACTTAACTATGACATAAGAGATAGGGTTGAACTTATACCCTACAATGATCTAATGAGTTAGTCCAACTTTGTGTGAGGGTAGAGCAACAACTAAAGAGGAAAAGCTCCACCAAGAAAGATTACCCTCATAGTTCTCACCATAAGAAAGAGTATAAGAGGGAGGGTAGTCAAACCAAGCCAAGATATGAAGAAAGAGAGAGAGAGAGGAAAAGAAAAAGTCAAAGAACCTTCAAGAGATCATAAGAGTAAGGAGACTAAGTGCTTTAGATGTGGGGAAAAAGGGCACTATGCATCTGAGTGCCGCAATAGAAGGTCAACTTACATCCTTGAGCATGAGAGTGAAAGTGAGGGTTCTTCATATAGTGAGTCTGAGACATCCACTTCTGAAGAAGAAGAAGCTTTACCTTGTGATGGTGACTTACTTATGGTAAGGAGACTCCTGGAAAGTAAACATGTAGAATTAGAACAGTCACAAAGAGAGAACCTATTCCACACAAGATGCAAAGTTTTAGAAAAGACATGTTCAATGATAGTGGATAGTGGCTCTTGTTGCAACTGTTGTAGTTCTAGAATGGTAGAGAAGCTTGGCTTAACCACTACTCCTCATCCTAAACCTTACAAACTTCAATGGATCAAAGAGGATGATGGAATAGTAGTTAAGAACAAGTAAGTGTACCATTTCCATTGGCAAATATGAAGATCAAATTGTTTGTGATATAGTACCAATGGAAGCTGGGCACATATTACTTGGAAGACCTTGGCAATATGATAAACAAGCTTTACATGATGGAGTCACCAACAAAATCACCATTCAACACAAGGGAAAGAAAATTATTTTGTGTCCTCTTACACCTTCACAAGTAAGAGAGGACCAAATAATTCTTAAAAGAAGTTGGATGGAGAAAAGAAAAAAGAAAATAGGAAAGAAAGAAAGAATTTGGTAACCCATGCCTCAGCCATGAAGTTGTCCAACCTCAAACCTTGAATATTTCCAAAAATCTTTTTCTTGGACAACCTCATTTCCTTCTTTATTGCAAAGAGGCATTTGTTTCAATCACTCATGAACTTGGTTCTCTACCAAAGGGGTTGCAAAAACTTTTAAAGGAATTTGATGATATATTTCCCAAAGAGGTACCAAGTGGATTACCACCTTTGAGGGGAATAGAACATCAAATAGATTTGGTACCTGGGGCAAGCCTACCTAATAGGCCAGCCTATAGAACCAACCCTATGGAAACAAAAGAAATAGAGAAACAAGTTAATGACTTGTTGAACAAAGGGTGGATCCAAAAGAGTTTAAGTCCCTGTGCTGTGCCTGTGTTGTTGGTCCCTAAAAAGGATGGGTCTTGGAGAATGTGTACAGATTGTAGGGCCATCAACAACATAACTGTCAAGTATAGGCATCCCATTCCTAGGTTAGATGACATGTTGGATGAATTACATGGAGCAAATCTCTTCACCAAAATTGATCTTAAAAGTGGATACCATCAAATAAGAATTCATGAAGGAGATGAATGGAAAACTGCTTTCAAGACCAAGTTTGGTTTGTATGAATGGTTAGTCATGCCCTTTGGCTTGACCAATGCTCCAAGTACATTCATGAGATTAATGAATCATGTGCTTAGGGAATGCATAGGCAGATTTGTAGTGGTCTACTTTGATGATATCTTAATCTATAGTCAAGGCCTTCAAGAACATCTTAACCATGTCAGAAAAGTCTTGCTTCTTCTTAGAGAACATCATCTCTTTGCCAACTTTGACAAATGTACTTTTTGTCAAGAAAGTGTGATTTTCCTTGGATTCAAAGTGGGAAAAGAAGGTGTACATGTTGATCCAGAGAAGATCAAGGCTATACAAGAATGGCCAACCCCTAAAAATGTAGGAGAGGTGAGAAGTTTTCATGGGTTAGCAAGTTTTTATAGAGATTTGTGAAAGACTTCTCCACCATAGCTGCTCCTTTAAATGAGCTAGTCAAGAAAGATATGCCTTTTATTTGGGGTGATAAGCAAGAGTTGTCTTTTGAGACTTTGAAACACAAGTTAACACATGCACCTATTCTAGTTTTGCCTGATTTTTCCAAAGCCTTTGAACTAGAATGTGATGCATCTGGGGTAGGAATAGGAGCTGTTTTAATACAAGGAGGACATCCCGTAGCTTACTTTAGTGAAAAACTTAGGGGGCCTACCTTAAACTATCCTACCTATGACAAAGAGTTGTATGCCCTCATTAGAGCTTTGAAAACTTGGGAGCATTACTTGGTAACTAGAGAATTCATCATACACACTGACCATGAATCTCTCAAGTACATTAAAGGGCAAGCAAAGCTAAACAAAAGACATGCAAAGTGGGTGGAATATCTTGAGCAATTTCCCTATGTCATCAAACACAAAAAGGGGAGTACTAATGTTGTTGCGGATGCTTTATCTAGAAGACATGCATTATTAGTAACCCTAGGATCTCAAATATTAGGATTTGATGACATAAAAGAGTTATATGAAAATGATGAAACATTTGCATCCACTTATTCATCATGTCTTAAGAAGCCTTTTGATGGATTCTATCTTTCTGAGGGGTATCTTTTTAATAAAGGAAAACTTTGTATACCCCAAGGATCCATTAGAAAACTTCTTATCAAAGAGAGTCATGGAGGAGGACTCATGGGCCATCATGGAGTTGATAAAACTCTAAACATTTTGAAAAGTAAATTTTATTGGCCACACATGAGAATAGATGTTCAAAGGCATTGTTCTAAATGTATAGCTTGTTTGCAAGCTAAGTCCAAAATTATGCCTCATGGACTCTATACACCTCTTCCTATAGCTAATACCCCTTGGGAGGACATAAGCATGGACTTTGTCTTAGGATTACCAAGAACTCAAAGGGGTATGATTCTATATTTGTGGTAGTAGATCGTTTTAGTAAAATGGCTCATTTTATACCCTGCCACAAAGTAGATGATGCTAGCTATATCTCTAGACTCTTCTTTAAAGAAATAGTGAGATTGCATGGCTTACCCAAAACTATAGTGTCTGATAGAGATGTGAAGTTTCTAAGCCATTTTTGGAAAACTTTATGGGAAAAGCTTGGAACTAAACTTCTATTTTCTACTACATGTCACCCACAAACTGATGGGCAAACTGAAGTAGTAAATAGATCTTTATCTACATTATTAAGGGTAATATTAAGAGGAAATAACAAATCTTGGGATGAACATCTACCTCATATTGAATTTGCTTATAATAGAGTAGTCCACAAGACTACTAATCTTTCTCCTTTTGAGGTTGTTTATGGTTTTAACCCTATCACACCTCTTGATTTACTACCTCTTCCAGAATCATCTTCTTTTCTTCATAAAGAAGGTGCTTCTAAAGCGGAGTTTATCAAGAAGTTACATGAGAAAGTTAAAATCCAAATTGAAAAACAAACTCAAAAATATGCAGAATACAACAACAAAGGGAGAAAGAAAATAGTTTTTGAAAAAGGAGACCTAGTTTGGCTTCATTTGAGAAAGGAAAGATTTCCCTCTCAAAGGAAGTCCAAACTTAGTCCAAGAGGAGATGGTCCATTCAAGGTGGTCAAAAGATAAATGATAATGCATACATCTTAGATCTTCCTGAAAGTTATGGTGTCAGTCATACTTTTAACGTCTGTGACTTAATTCCTTTCACAGGAGATGATCAACAGGATGCAACAGATCTGAGGACAGATCCTTCTCAAGAGGGAGGGTCTGATGGAAGGCCATCTAAGACATACATTGGACCTCTTACTAGAGCCATGGCTAAGAGAGTTCAAGAGGAAGAAGGATCACTTAATATTTTGCTTCTATGGAAGGTGAATTATCTTAAACCTTCTTCTCTTAATTAAGCATGTTTACTTTGTTTTGTAGGATTAAATAAATTGGAGGGAGCAGCTGCCAACATGGCATTTGGCACGTGAAAGGAAGAATGGTTGGATAAGCTTGCTGCCAAAGTCATATGCACCCAGCCAAAACCCCAAAATAGCCCAACGTTGGATGAGGAGATGCTTCAAACACGTGAGGAGCTAACCTGGAGCAAGGCATGGGATTTGCTGGAAGTTTTTAGTGTTGCTGTTAGGCTTCCCATTTGAAATTAGGCGGGAGTTCATTTCAGAAAAGAGACCCATCTTCACTTATAAATAGGATGGTTTCTTCCTTGTATGGTACTTTAGAGCTATGCCCAAATGCTGAGAAATATATTCCAGTCTTGCATTCTGCTCTTGAGTCAAAATTGCTTGCAATTTCTTCATTTTCTCTCAAGCTTCCTTCCATTATATGAAGGCTTTCTGAGCTGAGAGGCTTCACTCATTTTACCTTGCTTCATTCAAACACCTCCATCAACATTTACTCCATCAAGTCCGCTGCACACCAACACACCTACACACCTCTGATCTGGGAGCTTCAGGCCACTGGATTCCTCTGGAATTTGGCTCATCACTTTCACTTCACCAACTTCGTCCACTTCGTCAACTTTGTGCACTTCGTACACTTCTTCCACTTCGTCCTCTTCTTCCACTTGTACCACTTCTTCTTCTTCTTCCACTTCTTTCCCTTCTTCTTCTTCGTCCAATTCCTCAACTTCGTCAAGTTCGTCCACTTCGTCCACTTTTTCCACTTCGTCCACTTCGTCCACTTCGTCAACGTCGTCCACTTCTTCCACTTCGTCCACTTCTTCCACTTCTTCCACTTCTTCCACTTCTTCCACTTCTTCCACTTCTTCCACTTCTTCTCCATCTTTCTTTGTCCACTTCGTCAATTTCGTGTACTTCCTCCACTTGCTCCACTTCCTCCACTTCCACCACATCGTCCACTTCTCCCACTTCGTCCACTTCGTCCACTTCATTCACTTCGTCCACATCGTCCACTTCGTCCAGTTCGTCCACTTCTTCCACTTGGCCCACTTCGTCCACTTCTTCCATTTCGTCCACTACACCCACTTCGTCCACTTAATACACTTCTTCCATTTCGTGCACTTCGTCCACTTGTTCCACTTCGTCCACTTCGCCCACTTCGTCCTCTTTTGTCCAGTTCGTCCACTTCGTACACTTCTTCCACTTCTTCCACGTCTTTCACTTCTTCCACTTCATCCACTTCTTCTTCTTCTTCCACTTGTACCACTTCTTCTTCTTCTTCCACTTCTTCTCCTTCTTCTTCTTCGTCCAGTTCGTCAACTTCGTCTACTTCGTTCACTTCATTCACTTCGTCCACTACGTCCACTTCTTCCATTTTGTCTACTTCACCCACTTCGTCCACTTCTTCCACTTCTTCCACTTCATCCACTTCTTCTTCTTCTTCCACTTATTCTCCACCTTCTTCTTCGTCCACTTCGTCAACTTTGTCCAGTTCGTCAACTTCGTCCACTTTGTCCACTTCGTTCACTTCATTCACTTCGTCCACTTCTTCCACTTCGTCCACTTCGTCTACTTCGTCCACTTTGTCCACTTCGTCCACTTCGTCAACTTTGTCCACTTCGTACACTTCGTACACTTNCTTCCTCCACTTCGTCCACTTCTTCCACTTCTTCTTCTTCCACTTTGTCCACTTTTTCCACTTCGTTAACTTCGTCCACTTCCACCACTTCGTCCACTTCATCCACTACGTCAAATTCGTCTACTTCGTCCACTTCCACAACTTCGTCCACTTCGTCCACTTCTTCCACTTGTTCCACTTCTTCCACTTCGTCCACTTCGTCCATTTCGTCCACTCTTCTACTTCGTGCACTTCATCCACTTCGTCCACTTCTTCCACTTCTTCCACTTCTTCCACTTCTTCCACTTCTTCCACTTCTACCACTTCTTCTTCTTCTTCCAATTCTTCTCCTTCTTCTTCTTCGTCCACTTCAGTCCTCTTAAACATCGTCCACTTCGTGCACTTCGTCCACTTCGTCCTTTTCGTGCAGTTTGTTCACTTCGTCCACTTCGTCCTTTTCATTCAGTTCGTTCACTTCGTCCACTCTTCCACTTCCTCCACTTCCTGCACTTCGTTCAGATCGTCCACTTCGTTCACTTCGTCAACTTCGTCCACTTCGTCCCTTCTTCCACTTCTTCCACTTCTTCCACATCTTCCACTTCTTCCACTTCTTCTTCTTCTTCCAATTCGTCCACTTCTTCCACTTCGTCAATTTCGTCTACTTCGTCAACTTCGTCCACTTCGACCACTTCTTCACTTCTTCCACTTCTTCCCTCTTTCTTCTTCGTCCACTTCGTCCACTTCGTGCACTTCGTCTACTTCGTCCATTTTGTTTAGATCTTCCACTTCATCTATTTCTTCCACATCCTCCACTTCCACTTTGTCAACTTCGTCCACTTCCTCAACTTCGTCCACTTCATCAACTTCGTCCACTTCGTCAACTTCCTTAACTTTGTCCACTTCGTTCACTTCGTCAACTTCGTCCACTTCATCAACTTCGTCCACTTCGTCAACTTCCTTAACTTTGTCCACTTCGTCCACTTCTTCAACTTCGTCCACTTCGGCTACTACGTGCACTTCGTCGACTTCATCAACTTCGTCCACTTCGTCCACTCCGTTCACTCCGTCCACTTCGTCCACTTCTTCCACTTCTTCCACTTTTTCTTCTTCGTCCACTTCGTCAACTTCCTCCACTTCCTCCACTTCTTCCATTTCGTTCAGATCGTCCACTTCGTCGCTTCGTCCACTTCTTCCAATTTTTCCACCTCTTCGACTTCTTCTTCTTCTTCCACTTCGTCCACTTCTTCAACTTCGTCAGTTTCGTCCACTTCGTCAACTTCGTCCACTTCTTCCACTTCTTCCACTTTGTCCACTTCGTCCGCTTCGTCCACTTCGTCAATTTCTTCCCTTCTTACACTTCTTCCACTTCTACCACTTCTTCTTCTTCTTCCACTTCTTCTCCTACTTCTTCTTCGTCCACTTCGTCAACTCCGTCCAGTTCGTTAACTTCGTCCACTTCCTCCACTTCGTTCAGTTCGTTCACTTCGTCCACTTTGCCCACTTCTCCCACTTCTTCAACTTCCTCCACTTCCTCCACTTCCTCCACTTCGTTCAGATCGTCCACTTCGTTCACTTTGTCCACTTCGTCCACTTCTTCCACTTCTTCTTCTTCTTCCACTTCGTCCACTTCTTCCACTTCGTCAATTTCGTCCACTTCGTCAAGTTCGTCCACTTCTTCCACTTCTTCCACTTCTTCCACTTCTTCGTCTTCTTCCACTTCTTCTGCTTCTTCTTCTTTGTCTAGTTCGTGAACTTTGTCAACTTCGTCCAGTTCGTGCACTTCGTCCACTTCGTCCATTTCGTCCACTTCATCCACTTCTTCTTCTTCTTCCACTTGTACCACTTCTTCTTCTTCTTCCACTTCTTCTCCTTCTCCTTCTTCGTCAACTTCGTCCTCTTCTCCACTTCGTCCACTTCACCCACTTTGTCCACTTCGCCCACTTCGTCCACTTCTTTCACTTCTTTCACTTCGTGCACTTCGTTCACTTCGTGCACTTCGTTCACTTCGTGCACTTCGTCCACTTTTTCCACTTCGTCCACTTCGCCCACTTTGTCCACTTCGCCCACTTTGTCCACTTCGTGCAGTTCATCCACTTCGTCCAGTTCATCCACTTCGTCCAGTTCATCCACTTCCTCCACTTCGAACACTTCTTCCACTTCTTCCACTTCATCCACTTCTTCTCTTATTCTTCCACTTGTACCACTTCTTGTTCTTCTTCCACTTCTTCTCCTTCTTCTTCTTTGTCCAGTTCGTCAACTTCGTCCAGTTCGTCAACTTCGTCCACTTTGTCCACTTCGTTCACTTCATTCACTTCGTCCACTTCGTCCACTTCTTCCACTTTGTCCACTTCGTCTACTTCGTCCACATTGTCCACTTCGTCCACTTCGTTAACTTTGTCCACTTCGTACACTTCTTCCACTTCTTCCACTTCTTCCACTTCTTCCACTTCTTCCATTTCTTCCACTTCTTCTTCTTCCACTTGTACCACTTTTTCTTGTTCTTCCACTTCTTCTCCTTCTTCTTCTTCGTCAACTTCGTCCACTTGGTCCACTTTGTCCACTTCATTCACTTCGTCGACGTCGTCCATTTTGTCCACTTCGTCCACTTCGTCCCCTTCTTCCACTTCTTCCACTTCTTCGACTTCTTCCACTTCTTCCACTTCATCAACTTCTTCTTCTTCTTCCACTTATACCACTTCTTCTTCTTCTTCCACTTCTTCTACTTCTTCTACTTCTTCTTCGTCCACTTCTTTTCCACTTCTTCTACGTCAACTTCGTCCAGTCCGTCAACTTCGTCCACTTTGTCCACTTCGTTCACTTCGTCCACTTCCTCGACTTTGTCCACTCGTCAACTTTGTCCACTTCGTACACTTCTCCCACTTCTTTCACTTCTTCGACTTCTTCGACTTCTTCCACTTCATCCACTTTCTTCTTCTTCTTCCACTTGTACCACTTCTTCTTCTTCCACTTCCTCTCCTTCTTCTTCTTCGTCCAGTTCGTCAACTTCATCCACTTCGTCCACTTCGTCTAATTCGTTGACTTTGTCCACTTCCTCCACTTCGTCCACTTCTTCAACTTCGTCCACGTCGTCCACTTCGTACACTTCTTCGACTTTTTCCACTTCTTCCACTTCATGCACTTATTCTTCTTCTTCCTTTTGTACAACTTCTTCTTCTTACTCCACTTCTTCTCCTTCTTCTTCTTCGTCCATTTCGTCAAATTCGTCCAGTTCGTCAACTTCGTCCACTTCTTCCACTTCGTCCATTTCATCAACTTTGTCCATATCGTACACTTCTTCCACTTCTTCCACTTCTTCTTCTTCTTCGACATGTACCACTTCTTCTTCGTCTTCCACTTCTTCTCCTTCTTCTTCTTCGTCGACTTCGTCCAGTTCATCCACTTCGTCTATTTCGTCCACTTCTGCTTCTTCTTCGACTTCCTCTCCTTCTTCTTCTTCGTCCGGTTCGTCAACTTCGTCCAATTCGTCAACTTCATCCACTTCGTCCACTTCATTGACTTTGTCCACTTCCTCCACTTCGTCCACTTCCTCCACTTCGTCCACTTCCTCCACTTCCTCCACTTCTTCAACTTCGTCCACTTCGTCCACTTCACCCACATCGTCCACTTCGTCCACTTCGTCCACTTCGTCCACTTCGTCCACTTTGTCCACTTCGTCCACTTCGTCCACTTCGTCCACTTCGTCCACTTCGTACACTTCTTCGACTTCTTCGACTTCTTCCGCTTCATCCACTTCTTCTTCTTCTTCCACTGGTCCCACTTCTTCTTCTTTTTCCACTTCTTCTCCTTCTTCTTCATCGTCCAGTTCGTCAACTTCGTCCAGTTCGTCAACTTCGTCTTCATCCACTTCGTCCACTTCGTCCAGCTCCTCAACTTTGTCCACTTCATGCACTTCCACTTCTTCTTCTTCTTCGACATGTACCACTTCTTCATCTTCTTCCACTTCTTCTCCTTCTTCTTCTTTGTCAACATCGTCAACTTCGTCCACTTCGTCCACTTCGTCTATTTCGTCCACTTCGTCCACTTCATCCACTTCTCCCATTTCTTCCAGTTCTACCACTTGTCCTTCGTCTTCCACTTCCTCTCCTTCTTCTTCTTCGTCCAGTTCGTCAACTTTGTACAGTTCGTCAACTTCGTCCAATTCGTCAACTTCATCCACTTCGTGCACTTCGCCCACTTCGTTGACTTTGTCCACTTCGTCCACTTCCTCCACTTCCTCCACTTCGTCCATTCTTCAACTTCGTCCACTTCGTCCACTTCGTCCACTTCACCCACTTCACCCACTTTGTCCACTTGGTCCACTTCGTCCACTTCGTCCACTTCGTCCACTTAGTCCACTTCGTCCACTTCGTATACTTCTTCGACTTCAACCACTTCTTCCACTTCATCCACTTCTTCTTCTTCTTCCACTTGTTCCACTTTTTCTTCTTCTTCAACTTCTTCTCCTTCTTCTTCATCGTCCAGTTCGTCAACTTCATCCAGTTCGTCAACGTCGTCTTCATCCACTTCGTCCACTTCGTCCAGTTCGTCAACTTCGTCCACTTCATGCAGTTCGTCCACTTCCCCTTCGTCCACTTCATCAACTTTGTCCACTTCGTCCACTTCTTCAACTTCTTCTCCTTCTTCATCTTAGTCAACTTCGTCCACTTCGTCTATTTCGTCCACTTCTTCTTCTTCTTCCACTTGTACCACTACTTCTTCTTCTTCCACTTCTTCCCCTTCTTCTTCTTCGTCCAGTTCGTCGACTTCGTCCACTTCGTTCACTTCATTCACTTCGTCCACCTCGTCCCCTTCTTCCACTTCGTCCACTTCTTCCACTTCTTCCCCTTCTTCCACTTCTTCTCCTTCTTCTTCTTTGTCCACTTCGTCAATTTCGTCTAATTCCTCCACTTCATCCACTGCGTGAAATTCGTCGACTTCGTGCACTTCGTCACCGTTGTGTACTTCCTCCACTTGCTCCACTTCCTCCACTTCCACCACATCGTCCACTTCGCCCACTTCCTCCACTTCGTCCACCTCATTCACATCGTCCACTTCGTCCAGTTCGTCCACTTCTTCCACTTGGCCCACTCGTCCACTTCTTCCACTTCTTCCACTTGTACCAATTCTTCTTCTTTTCAACTTCTTCTTTTCGTCCAGTTCATCAACTTCGTCTAGTTCGTCAACTTCGTCCACTTCGTGCACTGCGTTCACTTGGTTCACTATATTCACTTTGTCCACTTCTTCCACTTCGTCCACTTCGTCCACTTCGTCAACTTCGTCGACATCTACTTCATCCACTACGTCCACTTCGTCCACTTCGTCCACTTCGTCCACTTCGTCCACTTCTTCCACTTCTTCCACTTCTTCCACTTCGTCCACTTCTTCCACTTCGTCCACTTCGTCCACTTCGTTCACTTCGTCCACTTCGTCCACTTTGTCCACTTCGTCCACTTTTTCCAGTTCCTCCACTTCCTCCACTTCCAGCACTTCGTCGACTTCTTGCACTTTGTCCACTTCGTCCTCTTCGTCGACTTCTTCCACTTCGTCTACTCCGTCCACTTCTTCTTCTTCTTCCACTTCTTCTCCTTCTTCTTCTTCTTCGTCCAGTTCGTCAACTTCTTCCTCTTCGTCCACTTGGTTCACTTCATTCACTTCGTCCACTTCTTCCACTTCGTCCACTTCGTCCATTTCGTCAACTTCGTCCACTTCATCGCTTCGTCCACTTCGTCCACTTCGTCCGCTTCGTCCACTTTTTCCACTTCGTCCACATCGTCCACTTCGGCCATTTCTTTCACTTCGTCCACCTCTCTTCCACTTCGTCCACATCGTCCACTTCGTCCACTTCGTCCACTCCGTCCACTCCGTCCACTTCTTCCACTTCTACCACTTCTTCTTTTTCTTCCGCTTCTTCTCCTTCTTCTTCTTCATCCAGTTCGTCAACTTCGTCCACTTCGTCCACTTGGTTCACTTCATTCACTTCGTCCACTCCTTCCACTTGGCCCACTTCGACCACTTCTTCCACTTCGTCCACTTCTTCCACTTCTTCCACTTCTTCCACTTCTACCAATTCTTCTTTTTCCACTTCTTCTTCTTCGTCCAGTTCGTCAACTTCGTCCACTTGGTTCACTTCATTCACTTCGTCCACTTCTTCCACTTCGTCTACTTCGTCCAATTCGTCAACTTCGTCCACTTCGTACACTTCTTCGACTTTTTCCACTTCTTCCACTTCATCCACTTCTTCTTCCTTTTGTACAACTTCTTCTTCTTACTCCACTTCTTCTCCTTCTTCTTCTTCGTCCATTTCGTCAACTTCGTCCACTTCATGCACTTCGTCCACTTCTTCCACTTCGTCCATTTCATCAACTTTGTCCATATCGTACACTTCTTCCACTTCTTCCACTTCTTCTTCTTCGACATGTACCACTTCTTCTTCGTCTTCCACTTCCTCTCCTTCTTCTTCTTCGTCCAGTTCGTCAACTTCGTACAGTTCGCCAACTTCGTCCAATTCGTCAACTTCATCCACTTCGTCCACTTCATTGACTTTGTCCACTTCCTCCACTTCGTCCACTTCCTCGACTTCGTCCACTTCCTCCACTTCGTCCACTTCCTCCACTTCCTCCACTTGTTCAACTTCGTCCACTTCGTCCACTTCGTCCACTTCGTCCACTTCGTCCGCTTCGTCCACTTCGTCCCCTTCGTCCACTTCGTCCACTTCGTCCACTTCGTCCACTTCCACGTCCACTTCGTCCACTTCGTCCACTTCGTCCACTTCGTACACTTCTTCGACTTCTTCCACTTCATCCACTTCTTCTCTTCTTCCACTTGTACCACTTCTTCTTCTTTTTCCACTTCTTCTCCTTCTTCTTCATCGTCCAGTTCGTCAACTTCGTCTTCATCCACTTCGTCCACTTCGTCCAACTCCTCAACTTCATCCACTTCATGCACTTCCACTTCTTCTTCTTCTTCGACATGTACCACTTCTTCATTCTTCCACTTCTTCTCCTTCTTCTTCCATGTCAACATCGTCAACTTCGTCCACTTTGTCCACTTCGTCTATTTTGTCCACTTCGTCCACTTCGTCCACTTCATCCACTTCGTCCAGTTCATCCACTTCTTCCATTTCTTCCACTTCTACCACTTGTCCTTCGTCTTCCACTTCCTCTCCTTCTTCTTCTTCGTCCAGTTCGTCAACTTCGTACAGTTCGTCAACTTCGTCCAATTCGGCAACTTCATCCACTTCGTGCACTTCGCCCACTTCGTTGACTTTGTCCACTTCGTCCACTTCCTCCACTTCCTCCACTTCGTCCATTCTTCAACTTCGTCCACTTCGTCCACTTCACCCATTTCACCCACTTTGTCCACTTGGTCCACTTGGTCCACTCCGTCCACTTCGTCCACTTCGTCGACTTCGTCCACTTCGTATACTTCTTCGACTTCAACCACTTCTTCCACTTCATCCACTTCTTCTTCTTCTTCCACTTCTTCTCCATCTTCTTCATCGTCCAGTTCGTCAACTTCATCCAGTTCGTCAACGTCGTCTTCATCCATTTCGTCCAGTTCGTCAACTTCGTCCACTTCATGCACTTCGTCCACTTCTTCCACTTCGTCCACTTCATCAACTTTGTCCACTTCCTCCACTTCGTCCACTTCCTCCACCTGTTCAACTTCGTCCACTTCGTCCACTTCGTCCACTTCGTCCGCTTCGTCCACTTCGTCCCCTTCGTCCACTTCGTCCCCTTCGTCCACTTCGTCCACTTCGTCCACTTCGTACACTTCTTCGACTTCTTCCACTTCATCCACTTCTTCTTCTTCTTCCACTTGTACCACTTCTTCTTCTTTTTCCACTTCTTCTCCTTCTTCTTCATCGTCCAGTTCGTCAACTTCGTCTTCATCCACTTCGTCCACTTCGTCCACTTCGTCCAGCTCCTCAACTTCGTCCACTTCATGCACTTCCACTTCTTCTTCTTCTTCGACATGTACCACTTCTTCATCTTCTTCCACTTCTTCTCCTTCTTCTTCCTTGTCAACATCGTCAACTTCGTCCACTTTGTCCACTTCGTCTATTTTGTCCACTTCGTCCACTTCGTCCACTTCATCCACTTCGTCCCGTTCATCCACTTCTTCCATTTCTTCCACTTCTACCACTTGTCCTTCGTCTTCCACTTCCTCTCCTTCTTCTTCTTCGTCCAGTTCGTCAACTTCGTACAGTTCGTCAACTTCGTCCAATTCGGCAACTTCATCCACTTCGTGCACTTCGCCCACTTCGTTGACTTTGTCCACTTCGTCCACTTCCTCCACTTCCTCCACTTCGTCCATTCTTCAACTTCGTCCACTTCGTCCACTTCACCCACTTCACCCACTTTGTCCACTTGGTCCACTTGGTCCACTCCGTCCACTTCGTCCACTTCGTCGACTTCGTCCACTTCGTATACTTCTTCGACTTCAACCACTTCTTCCACTTCATCCACTTCTTCTTCTTCTTCCACTTCTTCTCCATCTTCTTCATCGTCCAGTTCGTCAACTTCATCCAGTTCGTCAACGTCGTCTTCATCCACTTCGTCCACTTCGTCCAGTTCGTCAACTTCGTCCACTTCATGCACTTCGTCCACTTCTTCCACTTCGTCCACTTCATCAACTTTGTCCACTTCGTCCACTTCTTCCACTTCTTCTCCTTCTTCTTCTTAGTCAACTTCGTCCACTTCGTCTATTTCGTCGACTTCTTCTTCTTCTTCAAGTTGTACCACTACTTCTTCTTCTTCCACTTCATCCCCTTCTTCTTCTTCGTCCAGTTCGTCAACTTCGTCCAGTTCGTCGACTTCGTCCACTTCGTTCACTTCACACTTCGTCCACCTCGTCCACTTCTTCCACTTCGTCCACCTCTTCCACTTCTTCCACTTCTTCCACTTCTTCTCCTTCTTCTTCTTTGTCCACTTCGTCAATTTCGTCTAATTCCTCCACTTCATCCACTTCGTGAACTTCGTCGACTTCGTGGACTTCCTCACCTTCGTGTACTTCCTCCACTTCCTCCACTTCCTCCACTTCCACCACATCGTCCACTTCGCCCATTTCCTCCACTTCGTCCACTTCATTCACATCGTCCACTTCGTCCAGTTCGTCCACTTCTTCCACTTGGCCCACTTCGTCCACTTCTTCCACTTCTTCCACTTGTACCAATTCTTCTTCTTTTTCAACTGCTTCTTCTTCGTCCAGTTCATCAACTTCGTCTAGTTCGTCAACTTCGTCCACTTCGTGCACTACGTCCACTTGGTTCACTACATTCACTTCGTCCACTACTTCCACTTCGTCCACATCGTCAACTTCGTCGACTTCATCTACTTCATCAACTTCGTCCACTTCGTCCACTTCGTCAACTTCGTCCACTTCGTCCACTTCTTCCACTTCTTCCACTTCTTCCACTTCTTCCACTTCGTCCACTTCGTCCACTACGTTCACTTCGTCCACTTTGTCCACTTCGTCCACTTTTTCCACTTCCTCCACTTCCTCCACTTCCAGCACTTCGTCGACTTCTTGCACTTTGTCCACTTCGTCCACTTCTTCCACTTCGTCTACTCCGTCCACTTCTTCTACACTTCTACCACTTCTTCTTCTTCTTCCACTTCTTCTTCTCCTTCTTCTTCGTCCAGTTCGTCAACTTCGTCCACTTCGTGCACTACGTCCACTTGGTTCACTTCATTCACTTCATCCACTTCTTCCACTTCGTCCACTTCGTCCATTTCGTCAACTTCGTCCACTTCGTCCGCTTCATCCACTTCGTCCGCTTCGTCCACTTTTTCCACTTGGTCCACATCGTCCACTTCGGCTATTTCTTCCACTTCGTCCACTTCATCCACCTCGCTTCCACTTCGTCCACATCGTCCACATCGTCCACTCCGTCCACTCCGTCCACTCCGTCCACTTCGTCCACTTCTTCCACTTCTACCACTTCTTCTTTTCTTCCACTTCTTCTCCTTCTTCTTCTTCATCCAGTTCGTCAACTTCGTCCACTTTGTTCACTTCATTCACTTCGTCCACTTCTTCCACTTGGCCCACTTCGTCCACTTCTTCCACTTCGTCCACTTCTTCCACTTCTTCCACTTCTTCCACTTCTACCAATTCTTCTTTTTCCACTTCTTCTTCTTCGTCCAGTTCGTCAACTTCGTCCACTTCTTCCACTTCTCCACTTCGTCCACGTCGTCCACTTCGTCCATTTCGTCCTCTTCGTCCACTTCTTCCACTTCTACCACTTCTTCTTCTTCTTCCACTTCTTTATTCTTCTTCTTCTTCGTCCAGTTCGTCAACTTCGTCCACTTGGTTCACTTCATTCACTTCGTCCACTTCTTCCACTTCGTCCACTTCGTCCACTTCGTCAACTTCGTTAACTTCATCCACTTCGTACACTCCTTCCACTTCTTCCACTTCTTCCACTTCGTCCACTTCCACCACTTCGTCCACTTTGTCCACTTCGTCCACTTCGTCCACTTCTTCCACTTCCTCCATTTCCTCCACTTTCACCACTTCGTCGACTTCCTGCACTTCGTCCACTTCGTCCACTTCTTCCACTTCGTCCACTTCTTTCACTTCTACCACCTCTTCTTCTTCTTCCACTTCTTCTACTTGTTCTTCTTCGAGTTCGTCAACTTCGTCCACTTCGTCCACATGGTTCACTTCATTCACTTCGTCCACTTCTTCCACTTCGTCCACTTCGTCCGCTTTGTCCGCTTCGTCCGCTTCGTCCACTTTGTCCACTTCGTCCACATCGTCCACTTCGCCCACTTCTTTCACTTCGTCCACTTCGTCCACGTCTTCCACTTCGTCCACTTCGTCCACTTCGTGCATTTCGTCCACTTCGTGCACTTCGTCCACTTCGTCCACTCCGTCCACTTCGTCCACTTCGTCCAGTTCCTCCATTACGTCCACTTCTTCCACTTCGTCCTCTCCGTCCTCTCCGTCCACTTCGTCCACTTCTTCCACTTCTACCACTTCTTCTTCTTCTTCTTCCACTTCTTCTTCCTCGTCCAGCTCGTCCACTTCATCCAGATCGTCAATTTTGTCCACTTCGTCCACTTCGTCAACTTCGTCCACTTCATTCACTTCGTCCACTTCTTTCTGATGGAAGGCCATCTAAGACATACATTGGACCTCTTACTAGAGCCATGGCTAAGAGAGTTCAAGAGGAAGAAGGATCACTTAATATTTTGCTTCTATGGAAGGTGAATTATCTTAAACCTTCTTCTCTTAATTAAGCATGTTTACTTTGTTTTGTAGGATTAAATAAATTGGAGGGAGCAGCTGCCAACATGGCATTTGGCACGTGAAAGGAAGAATGGTTGGATAAGCTTGCTGCCAAAGTCATATGCACCCAGCCAAAACCCCAAAATAGCCCAACGTTGGATGAGGAGATGCTTCAAACACGTGAGGAGCTAACCTGGAGCAAGGCATGGGATTTGCTGGAAGTTTTTAGTGTTGCTGTTAGGCTTCCCATTTGAAATTAGGCGGGAGTTCATTTCAGAAAAGAGACCCATCTTCACTTATAAATAGGATGGTTTCTTCCTTGTATGGTACTTTAGAGCTATGCCCAAATGCTGAGAAATATATTCCAGTCTTGCATTCTGCTCTTGAGTCAAAATTGCTTGCAATTTCTTCATTTTCTCTCAAGCTTCCTTCCATTATATGAAGGCTTTCTGAGCTGAGAGGCTTCACTCATTTACCTTGCTTCATTCAAACACCTCCATCAACATTTACTCCATCAAGTCCGCTGCACACCAACACACCTACACACCTCTGATCTGGGAGCTTCAGGCCACTGGATTCCTCTGGAATTTGGCTCCATCAAGTGGTATCAGAGCTTAGGTTCTCCACGCACCAAGGAGCTAAGCATTTCTTCTCATTCTGCAATTTAATTCTGCTGAATTCCATCTCTGTTTCTGTTTTCTGTTTCTGTTTTGTTTTCTGTTTCTGTTTCTGTTTTCTATTTCTGTTTCAGTTTTAATTCTGCTTCTGTAATTCTGTTCCAGCCTTTAATTCTGTGTTCTTACAGTGTATTATGTCCATTTTTCATTTTAAACGGTGAATCATTTCTTGTTTGAGTCAATTCCAGCTTTGAACTTTAAATTCTGTTTTGTCTAAAGTCTTGTGCAAACTACTGTTGCTGTTTTAACATTGTCACTGTTTTGAAATTGTTTCTATTGAGTTCTGTGCTTACCAGTGCTATACAAGCTGTTTGTTACCATTAGAGGCAGTGATGAGTTGATCTAGCCTTGGTAATATAGGCTGAAGCATCCAATAAGCCAAACTGGTTGTAAAATTCTGTTAAAATCTGATGCAGAATTTTGTTTGCTGTTCTAAATCATCAAATCTGTTTTCAGCTGGTTTTGATTGATTCTAAAGCTTGATACAACATTGTTTAGTGTTGTTGAATGATGCTAAGAGTGTAGCCAACCATAACAAGCAATGAAATGCAATTTGCATAGCTTGGTTGTGCATAGACACTAGTCATTTGTTATTTCAGATTTAAATTTGGTTTATCACCGTGCCAATTTTCATTGCATAGTTTAATCTGAGTTTGTCATGCTAAGCATCTTTAATTCCAGCTTAGATCTGTGTATTCACATTTCCTAGAGTCTTTTCCTTGCTGATCCAAACTTTGATTCCATAAAACTGAATTTGGTTGGTTATTTTGGTGCCATTTACTGCATAAGTGGTACAGCAGTAGGGATTTTCGAAAATCTGCTGTTTCTTTGCTGGTTTATAGCTTAAACAAGTCTCAATTGATGGTTCAAAGTTGCTAGTACTGTTCATTTGGTCAAAACATGACTTATATGCAAATTTGCATTTGAAACCATCAATTTTTGAGTGAAAATGGAAGTGAAACAATGATTTCGAATTATAGGCAGTTTCTAAGTTGTTTTAAGGTCTGAACATGTTCAAATTCATCATTAAAAATTGTTGAAACTGTCCAAACAAAGATTGAAACACTTCCATATAGTTTTGGATCTCAAACCACCAAAATTCAGTTAATTTTTCTGGTGCAGTTCTGTTTTTCCAGCTGCTGTTTGGTAATTTTGATGCAAAAATTCATTATTGGATTGTGAAAAAGCTGGTTCCATGATTAAAAATGAAATAGATGACTCAAAGAAGTAATATCAAGTGAGAAAAAGCTGTTGGAACTGTGCAATCCAGATTACAGGCCCTGAAAAATCAAATTCAAAAATCTGAAAGTCATTGGGGCATTTTATCAAACAGTTTTGAAAATTATCAAACAGTTTGCAATTGGAATCATTTCTGAACTGTGTTTGTGTTTTTTTTGCTTTCTTAATCTGTTCTAGCACCTTTGGTAGGTTCCTTTTGTGTACTTGCTGTTTTTCCATACCTAGTTCATTTGTTTACCACATTTTTGGCTTCCAAAATTGTCAATTATTGCTGGAAATTGGTGTGGAAAACTGGTGCAGAATGGTAAATCTAGCTTGGTTTGTTTGAGTGGATTTAAGGTACTGTGACAGCTGTTGTGAAGCATCCAGTTGCAGAAACCTTTACTTATAATGGTAGCATACTAGGAAGTGAGGGGAAAGCTGAAATGAAAAGCAATTAGGAGCTCTTGAGTAGATGCAACTCTGCTGTCCAGCAGCTGCAGAATACATTACAGCAGCATAATTTGCCACCAGAATTGGAACAACTTGCATACTTTTTTGAGATACACTTGGCAGCAGCTGAAGATTGAAGTCCACACTATTTTTACACATTTAATTGAGCTTGTTTGAGTACTCATATCACGGAATCTTGTAGTTTTTTTTTATATTTCTGTTGTTGTGCCAAGTGACTTGGGAAAATGCTTTTGAAGCAATTCCAAGCTCACAATTGAACATTGTAATAGTCCAATTTCGTTTTCTTTAGTGTGAAAGTGTGTCAAGGGGCTCCAAGTGTCACTTGCACTTTCACTTAGGGCCGTCTAGCATTTACATTCTTGCATCTTTATTGCTTTCCTTAAATGTCTTGAGTAATCCTTTTGTTTTAGGTCTCCGTGGTATTTAGGATAGCATAGCATATAGTAAACCTTTCTTTGGTTTGTAGGTTCATAACATTTAAAAAGAATTTGAAGAATTTCTACTTAGAAACTAAAGTAAAAGAACATTTAAGGAAACTCTGGCTAAGGAAGAACTTGGTTTCTAAGCTTGTCCATTTGTGACTCACCTCTTCTTCCTGGGAGCTACTTAGAAACATCTTTTACTTCTAGAATCTCTTTAGAAATTTTTCACCAAAAACAAAGAAAGCTTGTGAAAATCTTTTCACTCATTACTTGTCAAATATTTTGAAAACTTTGTGAAAACCTTTTCCTTTGACAAGAATGAGTCAATCAAGTGTGCAAGGAAGTTTGAAACCCAATAGTGAAATGTCTTTAAGGGAAGAATTTGAGCAAAGATTTGAACAAAGGGATAAAGAGATTAGTGAGCTCAAAGATATGATTAGTCAACTTTTGATTAATCAAGATAAAAAGAAAGAGAGGTCTTCCCATAGGAGAAGAGAAGAATCATCATCTTCTCCAAGTGAAATTGAGCAAAATAGTAGTCATCACAATGATGACCACTACCAAATGCCTCCTAGAAGACAACATAGAGTTAGAGAGCATTATCCAAGAGAGCCTAAGATTGATCTTCCTTCCTTCCATGGAAAAGATGATGTAGAAGAATACCTAGAGTGGGAAATGAAAGTTGAGCAATTGTTTGAGTGCCACCAAATAGATGATGAAAGGAGAGTCACCATGGCTTCTCTAAGCTTTCAAGGTTATGCCTTAATTGGTGGACAGCCTTAGTCAAGGACCATAGGCTAAGACACTTACCTCCCATTAGGTATTGGAATGAAATGAGAGCTGCCTTGAGGAGGAGGCATGTACCAGCCTATTATGATAGGGAGATAATGGATAAACTCCATAAACTCCAACAAAGGAACATGAGTGTTGAGGAATATAGACAAAAAATGGAGTTACTCATGTTGAGAGCTGGGATAAGAGAAGAACCTAGGATAACAATAGCTAGGTTTCAAAGTGGACTTAACTATGACATAAGAGATAGGGTTGAACTTATACCCTACAATGATCTCAATGAGTTAGTCCAACTTTGTGTGAGGGTAGAGCAACAACTAAAGAGGAAAAGCTCCACCAAGAAAGATTACCCTCATAGTTCTCACCATAAGAAAGAGTATAAGAGGGAGGGTAGTCAAACCAAGCCAAGATATGAAGAAAGAGAGAGAGAGAGAGGAAAAGAAAAAGTCAAAGAACCTTCAAGAGATCATAAGAGTAAGGAGACTAAGTGCTTTAGATGTGGGGAAAAAGGGCACTATGCATCTGAGTGCCGCAATAGAAGGTCAACTTACATCCTTGAGCATGAGAGTGAAAGTGAGGGTTCTTCATATAGTGAGTCTGAGACATCCACTTCTGAAGAAGAAGAAGCTTTACCTTGTGATGGTGACTTACTTATGGTAAGGAGACTCCTGGAAAGTAAACATGTAGAATTAGAACAGTCACAAAGAGAGAACCTATTCCACACAAGATGCAAAGTTTTAGAAAAGACATGTTCAATGATAGTGGATAGTGGCTCTTGTTGCAACTGTTGTAGTTCTAGAATGGTAGAGAAGCTTGGCTTAACCACTACTCCTCATCCTAAACCTTACAAACTTCAATGGATAAAGAGGATGATGGAATAGTAGTTAAGAACAAGTAAGTGTACCATTTCCATTGGCAAATATGAAGATCAAATTGTTTGTGATATAGTACCAATGGAAGCTGGGCACATATTACTTGGAAGACCTTGGCAATATGATAAACAAGCTTTACATGATGGAGTCACCAACAAAATCACCATTCAACACAAGGGAAAGAAAATTATTTTGTGTCCTCTTACACCTTCACAAGTAAGAGAGGACCAAATAATTCTTAAAAGAAGTTGGATGGAGAAAAGAAAAAAGAAAATAGGAAAGAAAGAAAGAATTTGGTAACCCATGCCTCAGCCCATGAAGTTGTCCAACCTCAAACCTTGAATATTTCCAAAAATCTTTTTCTTGGACAACCTCATTTCTTCTTTATTGCAAAGAGGCATTTGTTTCAATCACTCATGAACTTGGTTCTCTACCAAAGGGGTTGCAAAAACTTTTAAAGGAATTTGATGATATATTTCCCAAAGAGGTACCAAGTGGATTACCACCTTTGAGGGGAATAGAACATCAAATAGATTTGGTACCTGGGGCAAGCCTACCTAATAGGCCAGCCTATAGAACCAACCCTATGGAAACAAAAGAAATAGAGAAACAAGTTAATGACTTGTTGAACAAAGGGTGGATCCAAAAGAGTTTAAGTCCCTGTGCTGTGCCTGTGTTGTTGGTCCCTAAAAAGGATGGGTCTTGGAGAATGTGTACAGATTGTAGGGCCATCAACAACATAACTGTCAAGTATAGGCATCCCATTCCTAGGTTAGATGACATGTTGGATGAATTACATGGAGCAAATCTCTTCACCAAAATTGATCTTAAAAGTGGATACCATCAAATAAGAATTCATGAAGGAGATGAATGGAAAACTGCTTTCAAGACCAAGTTTGGTTTGTATGAATGGTTAGTCATGCCCTTTGGCTTGACCAATGCTCCAAGTACATTCATGAGATTAATGAATCATGTGCTTAGGGAATGCATAGGCAGATTTGTAGTGGTCTACTTTGATGATATCTTAATCTATAGTCAAGGCCTTCAAGAACATCTTAACCATGTCAGAAAAGTCTTGCTTCTTCTTAGAGAACATCATCTCTTTGCCAACTTTGACAAATGTACTTTTTGTCAAGAAAGTGTGATTTTCCTTGGATTCAAAGTGGGAAAAGAAGGTGTACATGTTGATCCAGAGAAGATCAAGGCTATACAAGAATGGCCAACCCCTAAAAATGTAGGAGAGGTGAGAAGTTTTCATGGGTTAGCAAGTTTTTATAGAGATTTGTGAAAGACTTCTCCACCATAGCTGCTCCTTTAAATGAGCTAGTCAAGAAAGATATGCCTTTTATTTGGGGTGATAAGCAAGAGTTGTCTTTTGAGACTTTGAAACACAAGTTAACACATGCACCTATTCTAGTTTTGCCTGATTTTTCCAAAGCCTTTGAACTAGAATGTGATGCATCTGGGGTAGGAATAGGAGCTGTTTTAATACAAGGAGGACATCCCGTAGCTTACTTTAGTGAAAAACTTAGGGGGCCTACCTTAAACTATCCTACCTATGACAAAGAGTTGTATGCCCTCATTAGAGCTTTGAAAACTTGGGAGCATTACTTGGTAACTAGAGAATTCATCATACACACTGACCATGAATCTCTCAAGTACATTAAAGGGCAAGCAAAGCTAAACAAAAGACATGCAAAGTGGGTGGAATATCTTGAGCAATTTCCCTATGTCATCAAACACAAAAAGGGGAGTACTAATGTTGTTGCGGATGCTTTATCTAGAAGACATGCATTATTAGTAACCCTAGGATCTCAAATATTAGGATTTGATGACATAAAAGAGTTATATGAAAATGATGAAACATTTGCATCCACTTATTCATCATGTCTTAAGAAGCCTTTTGATGGATTCTATCTTTCTGAGGGGTATCTTTTTAATAAAGGAAAACTTTGTATACCCCAAGGATCCATTAGAAAACTTCTTATCAAAGAGAGTCATGGAGGAGGACTCATGGGCCATCATGGAGTTGATAAAACTCTAAACATTTTGAAAAGTAAATTTTATTGGCCACACATGAGAATAGATGTTCAAAGGCATTGTTCTAAATGTATAGCTTGTTTGCAAGCTAAGTCCAAAATTATGCCTCATGGACTCTATACACCTCTTCCTATAGCTAATACCCCTTGGGAGGACATAAGCATGGACTTTGTCTTAGGATTACCAAGAACTCAAAGGGGTATGATTCTATATTTGTGGTAGTAGATCGTTTTAGTAAAATGGCTCATTTTATACCCTGCCACAAAGTAGATGATGCTAGCTATATCTCTAGACTCTTCTTTAAAGAAATAGTGAGATTGCATGGCTTACCCAAAACTATAGTGTCTGATAGAGATGTGAAGTTTCTAAGCCATTTTTGGAAAACTTTATGGGAAAAGCTTGGAACTAAACTTCTATTTTCTACTACATGTCACCCACAAACTGATGGGCAAACTGAAGTAGTAAATAGATCTTTATCTACATTATTAAGGGTAATATTAAGAGGAAATAACAAATCTTGGGATGAACATCTACCTCATATTGAATTTGCTTATAATAGAGTAGTCCACAAGACTACTAATCTTTCTCCTTTTGAGGTTGTTTATGGTTTTAACCCTATCACACCTCTTGATTTACTACCTCTTCCAGAATCATCTTCTTTTCTTCATAAAGAAGGTGCTTCTAAGCGGAGTTTATCAAGAAGTTACATGAGAAAGTTAAAATCCAAATTGAAAAACAAACTCAAAAATATGCAGAATACAACAACAAAGGGAGAAAGAAAATAGTTTTTGAAAAAGGAGACCTAGTTTGGCTTCATTTGAGAAAGGAAAGATTTCCCTCTCAAAGGAAGTCCAAACTTAGTCCAAGAGGAGATGGTCCATTCAAGGTGGTCAAAAGAATAAATGATAATGCATACATCTTAGATCTTCCTGAAAGTTATGGTGTCAGTCATACTTTTAACTCTGTGACTTAATTCCTTTCACAGGAGATGATCAACAGGATGCAACAGATCTGAGGACAGATCCTTCTCAAGAGGGAGGGTCTGATGGAAGGCCATCTAAGACATACATTGGACCTCTTACTAGAGCCATGGCTAAGAGAGTTCAAGAGGAAGAAGGATCACTTAATATTTTGCTTCTATGGAAGGTGAATTATCTTAAACCTTCTTCTCTTAATTAAGCATGTTTACTTTGTTTTGTAGGATTAAATAAATTGGAGGGAGCAGCTGCCAACATGGCATTTGGCACGTGAAAGGAAGAATGGTTGGATAAGCTTGCTGCCAAAGTCATATGCACCCAGCCAAAACCCCAAAATAGCCCAACGTTGGATGAGGAGATGCTTCAAACACGTGAGGAGCTAACCTGGAGCAAGGCATGGGATTTGCTGGAAGTTTTTAGTGTTGCTGTTAGGCTTCCCATTTGAAATTAGGCGGGAGTTCATTTCAGAAAAGAGACCCATCTTCACTTATAAATAGGATGGTTTCTTCCTTGTATGGTACTTTAGAGCTATGCCCAAATGCTGAGAAATATATTTCAGTCTTGCATTCTGCTCTTGAGTCAAAATTGCTTGCAATTTCTTCATTTTCTCTCAAGCTTCCTTCCATTATATGAAGGCTTTCTGAGCTGAGAGGCTTCACTCATTTTACCTTGCTTCATTCAAACACCTCCATCAACATTTACTCCATCAAGTCCGCTGCACACCAACACACCTACACACCTCTGATCTGGGAGCTTCAGGCCACTGGATTCCTCTGGAATTTGGCTCCATCACTTTCACTTCACCAACTTCGTCCACTTCGTCAACTTTGTGCACTTCGTACACTTCTTCCACTTCGTCCTCTTCTTCCACTTGTACCACTTCTTCTTCTTCTTCCACTTCTTTCCCTTCTTCTTCTTCGTCCAATTCCTCAACTTCGTCAAGTTCGTCCACTTCGTCCACTTTTTCCACTTCGTCCACTTCGTCCACTTCGTCAACGTCGTCCACTTCTTCCACTTCGTCCACTTCTTCCACTTCTTCCACTTCTTCCACTTCTTCCACTTCTTCCACTTCTTCCACTTCTTCTCCATCTTCTTCTTTGTCCACTTCGTCAATTTCGTGTACTTCCTCCACTTGCTCCACTTCCTCCACTTCCACCACATCGTCCACTTCTCCCACTTCGTCCACTTCGTCCACTTCATTCACTTCGTCCACATCGTCCACTTCGTCCAGTTCGTCCACTTCTTCCACTTGGCCCACTTCGTCCACTTCTTCCATTTCGTCCACTACACCCACTTCGTCCACTTAATACACTTCTTCCATTTCGTGCACTTCGTCCACTTGTTCCACTTCGTCCACTTCGCCCACTTCGTCCTCTTTTGTCCAGTTCGTCCACTTCGTACACTTCTTCCACTTCTTCCACGTCTTTCACTTCTTCCACTTCATCCACTTCTTCTTCTTCTTCCACTTGTACCACTTCTTCTTCTTCTTCCACTTCTTCTCCTTCTTCTTCTTCGTCCAGTTCGTCAACTTCGTCTACTTCGTTCACTTCATTCACTTCGTCCACTACGTCCACTTCTTCCATTTTGTCTACTTCACCCACTTCGTCCACTTCTTCCACTTCTTCCACTTCATCCACTTCTTCTTCTTCTTCCACTTATTCTCCACCTTCTTCTTCGTCCACTTCGTCAACTTTGTCCAGTTCGTCAACTTCGTCCACTTTGTCCACTTCGTTCACTTCATTCACTTCGTCCACTTCTTCCACTTCGTCCACTTCGTCTACTTCGTCCACTTTGTCCACTTCGTCCACTTCGTCAACTTTGTCCACTTCGTACACTTCGTACACTTCTTCCACTTCTTCGACTTCTTCGACTTCTTCTTCTTCTTCCACTTATACCACTTCTTCTCCATCTTCTTCTTCGTCAACTTCGTCCACTTGGTCCACTTTGTCCGCTTCATTCACTTTGTCCACTTCATCCATTCCGTCCCCTTCTTCCACTTGTTCGACTTCTTCCACTGGTTCAACGTCATCAACTTCTTCTTCTTCTTCCACTTGTACCACTTCTTCTTCTTCTTCCACTTCTTCATCTTCTTCGTCCACTACGTCAACTTCGTCCACTTTGTGCACTTCGTGCACTTCGTTCACTTCATTCCCTTCGTCCACTTCTTCCACTTCGTCAACTTTGTCCACTTCGTCCACTTCTTCCACTTCTTTCACTTCTTCTTCTTCTTCGACTTCTTCCACATCATCCACTTCTTCTTCTTCTTCTTCCACTTATACCACTTCTTCTTCTTCTTCCACTTCTTCTCCTTCTTCTTCTTCGTCCAGTTCGTCAACTTCGTCCACTTCCTCCACTTCATTCACTTCGTCCACTTGTTCCATTTCTTCCACTTCTTCCACTTCGTCCACTTCTTCCACTTGGTGCACTTCATCCACTTCGTCCACTTCGTCCACTTCGCCCACTTCGTGCAGTTCTTCCACTTCGTCCACTTCTTACACTTCTTCCACTTCTTCTCCTTCTTCTTCTTCGTCAAATTCGTGAACTTCGTCCACTTGCCCGACTTCCTCCACTTCCTCCACTTACTCCACTTCCTCCACTTCCACCACTTCGTTGACTTCCTGCACTTCGTCCACTTCGTCCACTTCTTCCACTTCGTCCACTTCTTTCACTTCTACCACCTCTTCTTCTTCTTCCACTTCTTCTTCTTGTTCTTCTTCGTCCAGTTCGTCAACTTCGTCCACTTCGTCGACATGGTTCACTTCATTCACTTCGTCCACTTCTTCCACTTCGTCCACTTCGTCCGCTTTGTCCGCTTCGTCCGCTTCGTCCACTGTCCACTTCGTCCACATCGTCCACTTCGCCCACTTCTTTCACTTCGTCCACTTTGTCCACCTCTTCCACTTCGTCCACTTCGTCCACTTCGTGCATTTCGTCCACTTCGTGGACTTCGTCCACTTCGTCCACTCCGTCCACTCCGTCCACTCCGTCCACTTCGTCCACTTCCGCCATTTCGTCCACTTCTTCCACTTCGTCCACTTCCTCCACTTCGTCCACTTCTTCCACTTCGTCCACTTCGTCCACTTCTTCCACTTCGTCCTCTCCGTCCACTTCGTCCACTTCGTCCACTTCGTCCACTTCTTCCACTTCTACCTCTTCTTCTTCTTCTTCTTCCACTTCTTCTTCCTCGTCCAGCTCGTCCACTTCATCCAGTTCGTCAATTTCGTCCACTTCGTCCACTTCTTCCACTTCATTCACTTCATTCACTTCGTCCACTTCTTTCACTTCACCAACTTCGTCCACTTCGTCAACTTTGTGCACTTCGTACACTTCTTCCACTTCGTCCTCTTCTTCCACTTGCACCACTTCTTCTTCTTCTTCCACTTCTTTCCCTTCTTCTTCTTCGTCCAGTTCCTCAACTTCGTCAAGTTCGTCCACTTCGTCCACTTTGTCAACTTCGTCCACTTCGTCCACTTCGTCAACGTCGTCCACTTCTTCCACTTCGTCCACTTCTTCCACTTCTTCCACTTCTTCCACTTCTTCCACTTCTTCCACTTCTTCCACTTCTTCTCCATCTTCTTCTTTGTCCACTTCGTCAATTTCGTCTACTTCCTCCACTTCGTCCACTTCGTCCACTTCGTGCACTTCGTCCTCTTCGTGGACTTCGTCACCTCGGTATACTTCCTCCAGTTGCTCCACTTCCTCCACTTCCACCACATCGTCCACTTCTCCCACTTCGTCCACTTCATTCACTTCGTCCACATCGTCCACTTCGTCCAGTTCGTCCACTTCTTCCACTTGGCCCACTTCGTCCACTTCTTCCACTTGGCCCACTTCGTCCACTTCTTCCATTTCGTCCACTACACCCACTTCGTCCACTTAATACACTTCTTCCACTTCGTGCACTTCGTCCACTTGTTCCACTTAGTCCACTTCGCCCACTTCGTCCACTTCGTGCAGTTCGTCCACTTTTGTCCAGTTCGTCCACTTCGTACACTTCTTCCACTTCTTCCACTTCTTTCACTTCTTCCACTTCATCCACTTCTTCTTCTTCTTCCACTTTTACCACTTCTTCTTCTTCTTCCACTTCTTCTCCTTCTTCTTCTTCGTCCAGTTCGTCAACTTCGTCTACTTCGTTCACTTCATTCACTTCGTCCACTACGTCCACTTCTTCTATTTTGTCTACTTCACCCACTTCTTCCACTTCTTCCACTTGTACCACTTCTTCTTCTTTTTCCACTTATTCTCCACCTTCTTCTTCGTCCAGTTCGTCAACTTCGTCCAGTTCGTCAACTTCGTCCACTTTGTCCACTTCATTCACTTCATTCACTTCGTCCACTTCTTCCACTTCGTCCACTTCGTCTACTTCGTCCACTTTGTCCACTTCGTCCACTTCGTCAACTTTGTCCACTTCGTACACTTCGTACACTTCTTCCACTTCTTCCACTTCTTCCACTTCTTCCACTTCTTCTTCTTCTTCCACTTATACCACTTCTTCTTGTTCTTCCACTTCTTCTCCATCTTCTTCTTCGTCAACTTCGTCCTCTTGGTCCACTTTGTCCACTTTGTCCGCTTCATTCACTTCGTCCACTTCATCCATTTCGTCCCCTTCTTCCACTTCTTCGACTTCTTCCATTGCTTCAACGTCATCAACTTCTTCTTCTTCTTCCACTTGTACCACTTCTTCTTCTTCTTCCACTTCTTCATCTTCTTCGTCCACTACGTCAACTTCGTCCACTTCGTCCACTTCGTCCACTTCGTCCACTTCGTTCACTTCATTCACTTCTTCCACTTCGTCCACTTCGTCAACTTTGTCCACTTCGTACACCTCTTCCACTTCTTTCACTTCTTCTTCTTCTTCGACTTCTTCCACATCATCCACTTCTTCTTCTTCTTCTTCCACTTCTTCTCCTTCTTCTTCTTCGTCCAGTTCGTCAACTTCGTCCACTTCCTCCACTTCATTCACTTCGTCCACTTGTTCCATTTCTTCCACTTCTTCCACTTCGTCCACTTCTTCCACTTCGTGCACTTCATCCACTTCGTCCACTTCGCCCACTTCGTGCAGTTCGTCCACTTCGGCCACTTTGTCCACTTCGTCCACTTCGTCCACTTCGTCCACTTCGTCCACTTCGTCCACTTCGTCCACTTCGTCCACTTCGTCCACTTCGTCCACTTCGTCCACTTCGTCCACTTCGTCCACTTCATCCACTTCGACCACTTCGTTCACTTCGTCCATTTCGTCCACTTCGTCCACTTCGTCCACTTCGCCCACTTCGCCCACTTCGTGCAGTTCGTCCACTTCGGCCACTTCGTCCACTTCGTCCACTTCTTCCAATTCTTCGACTTCTTCCACTACTTCCACTTCATCCACTTCTTCCTCTTCTTCCACTTGTACCACTTCTTCTTCTTCTTGCACTTCTTCCCCTTCTTCTTCTTCGTCAAGTTCCTCAACTTCGTCCAGTTCGTCATCTTTGTCCACTTCGTTCACTTCATTCACTTCGTCCACTTCGTCCACTTCTTCCACATCGTCCACTTCGTCCTCTTCTTCCACTTCTTCCACTTCTTCTCCTTCTTCTTCTTCGTCCACTTCGTCCACTTCGTCCACTTCGTCCACTTCGTCCATTTCGTCCACTTCGTCCACTTCGTCGACTTTGTCTACTTCCACCACTTCCTCCACTTCTTCCACTTCACCCACTTCGTCCACTTCTTCCACTTCGTCCACATCTTCACTTCTTCCACTTCTTCCACTTCTTCTCCTTTTTCTTCTTCGTCCACTTCGTCAGCTTCGTCTACTTCCTCCACTTCCTCCACTTTCACCACATCGTCCACTTCACCCACTTCGTCCACTTCGTCCACTTCATTTACTTCGTCCACTTCTTCAACTTCTTCAACTTCTTCAACTTCTTCCGCTTCTTCCACTTCTTCCACTTCTTCCACTTCTACCACTTCTTCTTCTTCTTCCACTTCTTCTTCTCCGTCCAGTTCGTCAACTTCCTCCACTTCGTGCACTTCGTCCACTTCGTTCACTTCATTCACTTCGTCCCCTTCGTCCACTTCTTCCATTTCGTCCATTTCTTCTACTTCACCAGCTTCGTCCACTTCATCCACTTCTTCCACTTTGTCCACATCTTCCAGTTCTTCCACTTATTCCACTTCTTCTCCTTTTTCTTCTTCGTCCGCTTCGTCCACTTCGTCCACATATTCCACTTCGTGAACTTCGTCCACGTCGTACACTTCTTCCACTTCTTCCACTTCATCCACTTCTTCTTCTTCTTCCACTTGTACCACTTCTTCCACTTCATCCACCTCTTCTTCTTCTTCCAGTTGTACCACTTCTTCATCTTCTTCCACTTCTTCTCCTTCTTCTTCTTCGTCAGTTCGTCAACTTCGTCCAGTTCGTCAACTTCGTCCACTTCATGCACTTCGTCCACTTTGTCCACTTCTTCCACTTCGTTCACTTCATCAACTTTGTCCACTTCGTACACTTCTTCCACTTCTTCCACTTCTTCTTCTTCTTCCATTTCATCCACTTCGTGCACTTCGTCCACTTCGTACACTTCTTCCACTTCTTCAACTTCGTCCACTTCGTCCACTTTGTCCACTTCTTCCACTTCGTCCACTTCGTCCACTTCGTGCACTTCGTTCACTTCATTCACTTCGTCCACTTCTTCCACTTCGTCCACTTCGTCAACTTTGTCCACTTCGTACACTTCTTCCACTTCTTTCACTTCTTCTTCTTCTTCGACTTCTTCCACATCATCCACTTCTTCTTCTTCTTCTTCCACTTGTACCACTTCTTCTTCTTCTTCCACTTCTTCTCCTTCTTCTTCTTCGTCCAGTTCATCAACTTCGTCCACTTCCTCCACTTCATTCACTTCGTCCACTTGTTCCATTTCTTCCACTTCTTCCACTTCGCCACTGCTTCCACTTCGTGAACTTCATCCACTTCGTCCACTTCGTCCACTTCGCCCACTTCGTCCAGTTCGTCCACTTCGGCCACTTCGGCCACTTCGTCCACTTCGTCCACTTCGTCCACTTCGTCCACTTCGTCCACTTCGTCCACTTCGCCCACTTCGTCCAGTTCGTCCACTTCGGCCACTTCGGCCACTTCGGCCACTTCTTCCACTTCGTCCACTTCGTCCACTTCATGCACTTCGTCCACTTTGTCCACTTCTTCCACTTCGTCCACTTCGTCTACTTCGTGCACTTCGTTCACTTCCTTCACTTCGTCCACTTCGTCCACTTCGTCCACTTCGTCCACGTCGTCCACTTCGTCCACTTCGTCCACTTCGTCCTCTTCGTCCACTTCTTCCACTTCGTCCTCTTCGTCCACTTCTTCCACTTCTACAACTTCTTCTTCTTCTTCCACTTCTTCTTCTCCTTCTTCTTCTTCGTCTAGTTCATCAACTTCGTCCACTTGGTTCCCTTCCTTCACTTCGTCCACTTCTTCCACTTCGTCCATTTCGTCAACTTCCTCCACTTCGTCCACTTTGTCCGCTTCGTCCGCTTCGTGCACTTTGTCCACTTCGTCCACATCGTCCAATTCGCCCATTTCATTCACTTTGTCCACCTCTTCCACTTCTTCCACTTCTTCCACTTCTTCTTCTTCGTCCAGCTCGACAACTTCATCCAGTTCGTGAACTTCGTCCACTTCGTTCACTTGGTCCACTTCATTCACTTCGTCCACTTCATTCACCTCACCTGCTTCATCCACTTCGTCCACTTCGTCCACATCTTCCACTTCTTCCACTTCTTCTCCTTCTTCTTCTTCGTCCACTTCGTCAGCTTCATCTACTTCCTCCACTTCCTCCACGTCGTCCACTTCGCCCTCTTCCTCCAGGTCGTCCACTTCATTCACTTCGTCGACTTCGTCCACTTCGTCCACTTCTTCCACTCCTTCAACTTCTTCCACTTCTTCCACTTCTTCCACTTCTGCCACTTCTACCACTTCTTCTTCTTTTTCCACTTCCTCTTCTTCGTCCAGTTCGTCAACTTCGTCCAGTACGTAAACTTTGTGCACTTCGTCCACTTCGTCCGCTTCGTCCACTTCATCCACTTCTTCAACTTTGTCCACTTCGTCCATATCTTCCACTTCTTCCACTTATTTCACTTCTTCTCCTTCGTCTTCTTCGTCCACTTCGTCGAATTCGTCCACTACGTCCACTTCGTCCACTTCGTGCATTTCGTCCACTTTGTCCACTTCGTCCAATCCGTCCACTCCGTCCACTCCGTCCACTCCGTCCACTCCGTCCACTCCGTCCACTCCGTCCACTCCGTCCACTCCGTCCACTCCGTCCACTCCTTCCACTCCGTCCACTCCGTCCACTTCGTCCACTCCGTCCATTCCGTCCACTCCGTCCACTTCTTCCACTTCGTCCACTTCGTCCACTTCGTCCTCTTCATCGTCTTCGTCCACTTCTTCCCCTTCTTCTCCTTCGTCCAGTTCGTCAACTTCGTTCACTTGGTTCACTTCTCTCACTTCATTCACTTCGCCCACTTCTTCCACTTCGCCCACTTCTTCCACTTCGTCCATTTCGCCAACTTCGTCCACTTTGTCCGCTTCGTCCACTTTGTCCGCTTCGTGTCCTTTGTCCACTTCGTCTACATCGTCCACTTCGCCCATTTCTTTCACTTCGTCCACTTCTTCCACTTCGTCCACTTCGTCCACTTCGTTTACTTCGTCCACTTCTTCTACTTCTACCACTTCTTCTTCTTCTTCCACTTTTTCTTCTTCGTCCAGCTCGTCAACTTTATCCAGTTCGTCAACTTCGTCCACTTCATTCACTTCGTCCACTTCGTCCACTTCGTCCACTTCGTTCACTTCATTCACTTCGTCCACTTCTTCCACTTCACCCACTTCGTCCACTTCAACCACTTCGTCCACTTCCTCCACTCACATCGTCCACTTCATTCACTTCGTCCACTTTTTCCACTTCGTCCACTTCTTCCACTCCTTCAACTTCTTCCACTTCTTCCCCTTCTTCCACTTCTGCCACTTCTACCACTTCTTCTTCGTTTTCCACTTCCTCTTCTTCGTCCAGTTCGTCAACTTCGTCCAATTCGTAAACTTTGTGCACTTCGTCCACTTCACCCACTTCGTCCACTTTCTCCACTTTGTCCATATCTTCCACTTCTTCCACTTATTCCACTTCTTCTCCTTCTTCTTCTTCGACCACTTCGTCAACTTCGTCTACTTCTTCCACTTGCTCCACTTCCTCCAGTTCCACCACCTCGTCCTCTTCGCCCACTTCCTCCACTTCGTCCACTTCATTCACTTCGTCCACTTCATCCAGTTCATCTACTTCTTCCACTTGGCTCACTTCGTCCACTTCTTCCAGTTCGTCGACTTCGTCCACTTCTTCCACTTCTTCCACTTCTTCCCCTTCTTCCACTTCTTCGACTTCTACCACTTCTTCTTCTTTTTCCACTTCTTCTTCTTCGTCCAGTTCGTCAACTTCGTCTAGTTCGTCAACTTCGTCCATTTCGTCCACTTGGTTCACTTCATTCACTTCGTCCACTTTGTCGAATTCGTCCACTTCGTCCACTACGTCCACTGCGTCCACTTCGTCCACTTCGTCCACCTCGTCCACTTTGTCCACTCCGTCCACTCCGTCCACTCCGTCCACTCCGTCCACTCCGTCCACTCCGTCCACTCCGTCCACTCCGTCCACTTCGTCCACTCCGTCCACTTCGTCCTCTTCGTCCACTTCACCCACTTCGTCCACTTCACCCACTTCGTCCACTTCTTCCACTTCGTCCACTTCGTCCACATCTTCCACTTCTTCCTCTTCTTCTCCTTCTTCTTCTTCGTCCACTTCGTCAGCTTCATCTACTTCCACCACTTCCTCCACTTCCACCACATCGTCCACTTCGCCCACTTCCTCCAGGTCGTCAACTTCGTTCATTTCGTCCACTTCGTCCACTTCTTCCACTTCTTCAACTTCTTCCACTTCTTCCACTTCTTCCACTTATACCACTTCTTCTTCTCTTCCACTTCTTCTTCTTCGTCCAGTTCGTCAACTTCATCCACTTGGTGCACTTCGTCCACTTCTTCCACTTCGTCCACTTCGTCCACTTCGTCCACGTCGTCCACTTCGTCCATTTCGTCCTCTTCGTCCAATTCTTCCACTTCTACCACTTCTTCTTCTTCTTCCACTTCTTCTCCTTCTTCTTCTTCGTCCAGTTCGTCAACTTCGTCCACTTGGTTCCCTTCATTCACTTCGTCCACTTCTTCCACTTCGTCCACTTCGTCCATTTCGTCAACTTCCTCCACTTCGTCCACTTTGTCCGCTTTGTCCACTTCGTCCGCTTCGTGCACTTTGTCCACTTCGTCCACATCGTGCACTTCGCCGATTTCATTCACTTCGTCCACCTCTTCCACTTCGTCCACTTTGTCCACTTCGTCCCCTTCGTCCACTTCTTCCACTTCTTCCACTTCTTCTTCTTCGTCCAGCTCGTCAACTTCATCCAGTTCGTGAACTTCGTCCACTTCGTCCACTTGGTCCACTTCGTTCACTTCATTCACTTCGTCCACTTCATTCACTTCACCCGCTTCATCCACTTCGTCCACTTCTTCCACTTCGTCCACTTCGTCCATATCTTCCACTTCTTCCACTTCTTCTCCTTCTTCTTCTTCGTCCACTTCGTCAGCTTCATCTACTTCCTCCACTTCCTCCACTTCCACCACATCGTCCACTTCGCCCACTTCCTCCAGGTCGTCCACTTCATTCCCTTCGTCCCCTTTGTCCACTCCTTCAACTTCTTCCACTTCTTCCACTTCTTCCACTTCTGCCACTTCTACCACTTCTTCTTCTTTTTCCACTTCCTCTTCTTCGTCCAGTTCGTAAACTTTGTGCACTTCGTCCACTTCACCCACTTCGTCCACTTCATCCACTTCTTCAACTTTGTCCACTTCGTCCATATCTTCCACTTCTTCCACTTATTCCACTTCTTCTCCTTCTTCTTCTTCGACTACTTCGTCAACTTCGTCTACTTCTTCCACTTGCTCCACTTCCTCCAGTTCCACCACCTCGTCCTCTTCGCCCACTTCCTCCACTTCGTCCACTTCATTCACTTCGTCCACTTCATCCAGTTCGTCCACTTCTTCCACTTGGCCCACTTCTTCCAGTTCGTCGACTTCGTCCACTTCTTCCACTTCTTACACTTCTTCCACTTCTTCCACTTCTTCCACTTCTACCACTTCTTCTTCTTTTTTCACTTCTTCTTCTTCGTCCAGTTCGTCAACTTCGTCTAGTTCGTCAACTTCGTCTAGTTCGTCAACTTTGTCCATTTCGTCCACTTGGTTCACTTGGTTCACTTCATTCACTTCGTCCACTTCGTCGAATTCGTCCACTTCGTCCACTGCGTCCACTTCGTCCACCTCTTCCACTTCGTCCACTTCGTCCACTTCGTGCATTTCGTCCACTACGTCCACTTCGTCCACTGCGTCCACTTCGTCCACCTCTTCCACTTCGTCCACTTCGTGCATTTCGTCCACTGCGTCCACTTCGTCCACTCCGTCCACTCCGTCCACTCCGTCCACTCCGTCCACTCCGTCCACTCCGTCCACTCCGTCCACTCCGTCCACTCCGTCCACTACGTCCACTCCGTCCACTCCGTCCACTTCGTCCTCTTCATCGTCTTCTTCCACTTCTACCACTTCTTCTTCTTCTTCCACATCTTCTCCTTCTTCTCCTTCGTCCAGTTCGTCAACTTCATCCACTTGGTTCACTTCATTCACTTCATTCACTTCGCCCACTTCTTCCACTTCGTCCACTTCGTCCATTTCGCCAACTTCGTCCACTACGTCCACTTTGTCCGCTTCGTCCACTTTGTCCGCTTCGTGCCCTTTGTCCACTTCGTCTACATCGTCCACTTCGCCCATTTCTTTCACTTCGTCCACTTCTTCCACTTCGTGCACTTCGTCCACTTCGTTTACTTCGTCCACTTCTTCCACTTCTACCACTTCTTCTTCTTCCACTTTTTCTTCTTCGTCCAGCTCGTCAACTTTATCCAGTTCGTCAACTTCGTCCACTTCGTCCACTTCGTTCACTTCATTCACTTCGTCCACTTCTTCCACTTCACCCACTTCGTCCACTTCACCCACCTCGTCCACTTTGTCCACTTTGTCCACTTCGTCCACTTCGTCCACTTCTTCCACTTCGTCCACTTCAACCACTTCCTCCACTTCCACCACATCGTCCACTTCGCCCACTTCCTCCAGGTCGTCCACTTCATTCACTTCGTCCACTTCGTCCACTTCTTCCACTTCGTCGACTTCTTCCACTCCTTCAACTTCTTCCACTTCTTCCCCTTCTTCCACTTCTGCCACTTCTACCACTTCTTTTTCGTTTTCCACTTCCTCTTCTTCGTCCAGTTCGTCAACTTCGTCCAGTTCGTAAACTTTGTGCACTTCGTCCACTTCACCCACTTCGTCCACTTCATCCACTTCTTCCACTTTGTCCACTTCGTCCATATCTTCCACTTCTTCCACTTATTCCACTTCTTCTCCTTCTTCTTCTTCGACCACTTCGTCAACTTCGTCTACTTCTTCCACTTGCTCCACTTCCTCCAGTTCCACCACCTCCTCCTCTTCGCCCACTTCCTCCACTTCGTCCACTTCATTCACTTCGTCCACTTCATCCAGTTCGTCTACTTCTTCCACTTGGCCCACTTCGTCCACTTCTTCCAGTTCGTCGACTTCGTCCACTTCTTCCACTTCTTCCACTTCTTCCACTTCTACCACTTCTTCTTCTTTTTCCACTTCTTCTTCTTCGTCCAGTTCGTCAACTTCGTCTAGTTCGCCAACTTCGTCCATTTCGTCCACTTGGTTCACTTGGTTCACTTCATTCACTTCGTTCACTTTGTCCACTTCGTCCACTTGGTTCCCTTCATTCACTTCGTCCACTTCTTCGACTTCGTCCATTTCGTCCATTTCGTCAACTTCCTCCACTTCGTCCACTCTGTCCGCTTCGTCCACTTCGTCCGCTTCGTGCACTTTGTCCACTTCGTCCACATCGTCCACTTCGCGCATTTCATTCACTTCGTCCACCTCTTCCACTTCGTCCACTTGGTCCACTTCGTTCACTTCATTCACTTCGTCCACTTCATTCACTTCACCCGCTTCATCCACTTCTTCCACTTCATCCACTTCTTCCACTTCGTCCACTTCTTCCACTTCTTCTCCTTCTTCTTCTTCGTCCACTTCGTCAGCTTCATCTACTTCCACCACTTCCTCCACTTCCACCACATCGTCCACTTTGCCCACTTCCTCCAGGTCGTCCACTTCATTCACTTCGTCCACTTCGTCCACTTCGTCCACTTCTTCCACTTCGTCCACTTCTTCCACTTCTTCAACTTCTTCCACTTCTTCCACTTCTTCCACTTCTTGCACTTATACCACTTCTTCTTCTTCATCCAGTTCGTCAACTTCGTCCACTTCGTGCACTTCGTCCACTTCTTCCACTTCGTCCACTTCGTCCAAGTCCTCCACTTCGTCCACTTCGTCCACTTCGTCCACTTCTTCTCCTTCTTCTTCTTCGTCTAGTTCGTCAACTTCGTCCACTTGGTTCCCTTCATTCACTTCGTCCACTTCTTCCACTTCGTCCACTTCGTCCATTTCGTCAACTTCCTCCACTTCGTCCACTTTGTCCGCTTCGTCCACTTCGTCCGCTTCGTGCACTTTGTCCACTTCATCCACATCGTCCACTTCGCCCATTTCATTCACTTCGTCCACCTCTTCCACTTCGTCCACTTGGTCCACTTCGTTCACTTCATTCACTTCGTCCACTTCATTCACTTCACCCGCTTCATCCACTTCTTTCCACTTCATCCACTTCTTCCACTTCGTCCACTTCTTCCACTTCTTCTCCTTCTTCTTCTTCGTCCACTTCGTCAGCTTCATCTACTTCCACCACTTCCTCCACTTCCACCACATCGTCCACTTTGCCCACTTCCTCCAGGTCGTCCACTTCATTCACTTCGTCCACTTCGTCCACTTCGTCCACTTCTTCCACTTCGTCCACTTCTTCTACTTCTTCAACTTCTTCCACTTCTTCCACTTCTTGCACTTATAGCACTTCTTCTTCTTCATCCAGTTCGTCAACTTCGTCCACTTCGTGCACTTCGTCCACTTCTTCCACTTCGTCCACTTCGTCCACGTCCTCCACTTCGTCCACTTCGTCCACTTCTTCTCCTTCTTCTTCGTCCAGTTCGTCAACTTTGTCCACTTGGTTCCCTTCATTCACTTCGTCCACTTCTTCCACTTCGTCCATTTCGTCAACCTCCTCCACTTCGTCCACTTTGTCCGCTTCGTCCACTTCGTCCGCTTCGTGCACTTTGTCCACTTCGTCCACATCGTCCACTTCGCCCATTTCATTCACTTCGTCCACCTCTTCCACTTCGTCCACTTTGTCCACTTCGTCCACTTCTTCCACTTCTTCCACTTCTTCTTCTTCGTCCAGCTCGTCAACTTCATCCAGTTCATGAACTTCGTCCACTTCGTCCACTTGGTCCACTTCGTTCACTTCATTCACTTCGTCCACTTCATTCACTTCACCCGCTTCATCCACTTCGTCCACTTCTTCCACTTCGTCCACTTCGTCCACATCTTCCACTTCTTCCACTTCTTCTCCTTCTTCTTCTTCGTCCACTTCGTCAGCTTCATCTACTTCCTCCACGTCCTCCACTTCCACCACATCGTCCACTTCGCCCACTTCCTCCAGGTCGTCCACTTCATTCACTTCGTCCACTTCGTCCACTTCTTCCACTTCGTCCACTTCTTCCACTCCTTCAACTTCTTCCACTTCTTCCACTTCTTCCACTTCTGCCACTTCTACCACTTCTTCTTCTTTTTCCACTTCCTCTTCTTCGTCCAGTTCGTCAACTTCGTCCAGTACGTAAACTTTGTGCACTTCGTCCACTTCACCCACTTCGTCCACTTCATCCACTTCTTCAACTTTGTCCACTTCGTCCACTTCGTCCATATCTTCCACTTCTTCCACTTATTCCACTTCTTCTCCTTCTTCTTCTTCGACCACTTCGTCTACTTCGTCTACTTCTTCCACCTGCCCCACTTCCTCCAGTTCCACCACCTCGTCCTCTTCGCCCACTTCCTCCACTTCGTCCACTTCATTCACTTCGTCCACTTCATCCAGTTCGTCCACTTCTTCCACTTGGCCCACTTCGTCCACTTCTTCCAGTTCGTCGACTTCGTCCACTTCTTCCACTTCTTCCACTTCTACCACTTCTTCTTCTTTTTCCACTTCTTCTTCTTCGTCCAGTTCGTCAACTTCGTCTAGTTCGTCAACTTCGTCTAGTTCGTCAACTTCGTCCATTTCGTCCACTTGGTTCACTTGGTTCACTTCTTTCACTTCGTCCACTACGTCGAATTCGTCCACTTCGTCCACTACGTCCACTTCGTCCATTGCGTCCACTTCGTCCACCTCTTCCACTTCGTCCACTTCGTCCACTTCGTGCATTTCGTCCACTTCGTCCACTGCATCCACTGCGTCCACTCCGTCCACTCCGTCCACTCCGTCCACTCCGTCCACTCCGTCCACTCCGTCCACTCCGTCCACTCCGTCCACTCCGTCCACTTCGTCCTCTTCGTCCACTTCTTCCACTTCTACCACTTCTTCTTCTTCTTCCACATCTTCTCCTTCTTCTCCATCGTCCAGTTCGTCAACTTCGTCCACTTGGTTCACCTCATTCACTTCATTCACTTCGCCCACTTCTTCCACTTCGTCCATTTCGCCAACTTCGTCCACTACGTCCACTTTGTCCGCTTCGTCCACTTTGTCCGCTTCCTCCCCTTTGTCCACTTCGTCTACATCGTCCACTTCGCCCATTTCTGTCACTTCTTCCACTTCGTGCACTTCGTCCATTTCGTTTACTTCGTCCACTTCTTCCACTTCTACCACTTCTTCTTCTTCTTCCACTTTTTCTTCTTCGTCCAGCTCGTCAACTTTATCCAGTTCGTCCACTTCGTTCACTTCATTCACTTCGTCCACTTCTTCCACTTCACCCACTTCGTCCACTTCTTCCACTTCGTCCACTTCGTCCACTTCGTCCACTTCGTCCACATCTTCCACCTCTTCCTCTTCTTCTCCTTCTTCTTCTTCGTCCACTTCGTCAGCTTCATCTACTTCCACCACTTCCACCACATCGTCCACTTCGCCCACTTCCTCCAGGTCGTCCACTTCATTCACTTCGTCCACTTCGTCCACTTCTTCCACTTCGTCCACTTCTTCCACTTCTTCAACTTCTTCCACTTCTTCCGCTTCTTCCACTTATACCACTTCTTCTTCTTCTTCCACTTCTTCTTCTTCGCCCAGTTCGTCAACTTCGTCCACTTGGTGCACTTCGTCCACTTCTTCCACTTCGTCCACTTCGTCCACTTTGTCCACTTCGTCCACTTCGTCCACGTCGTCCACTTCGTCCTCTTCGTCCACTTCTTCTCCTTCTTCTTCTTCGTCCAGTTCATCAACTTCGTCCACTTGGTTCCCTTCATTCACTTCGTCCACTTCTTCCACTTCGTCCACTTCGTCCATTTCGTCAACTTCCTCCACTTCGTCCACTTTGTCCGCTTCGTCCACTTCGTCCGCTTCGTGCACTTTGTCCACTTCGTCCACATCGTCCACTTCGCCCATTTCATTCACTTCGTCCACCTCTTCCACTTTGTCCACTTTGTCCACTTTGTCCACTTTGTCCACTTTGTCCACTTCGTCCACTTCGTGCACTTCGTCCACTTCTTCCACTTCTTCCACTTCTTCTTCTTCGTCCAGCTTGTCAACTTCATCTAGTTCGTGAACTTCGTCCACTTCGTCCACTTCGTCCACTTGGTCCACTTCGTTCACTTCATTCACTTCGTCCACTTCATTCACTTCACCCGCTTCATCCACTTCGTCCACTTCTTCCACTTCATCCACTTCATCCACATCTTCCACTTCTTCCACTTCTTCTTCTCCTTCTTCTTCTTCGTCCACTTCGTCAGCTTCATCTACTTCCTCCACTTCCTCCACTTCCACCACATCGTCCACTTCGCCCACTTCCTCCAGGTCGTCCACTTCATTCACTTCGTCCACTTCTTCCACTTCGTCCACTTCTTCCACTCCTTCAACTTCCACTTCTTCCACTTCTTCCACTTCTGCCACTTCTACCACTTCTTCTTCTTTTTCCACTTCCTCTTCTTCGTCCAGTTCGTCAACTTCGTCCAGTTCGTAAACTTTGTGCACTTCGTCCACTTCACCCACTTCATCCACTTCTTCAACTTTGTCCACTTCGTCCACATCTTCCACTTCTTCCACTTATTCCACTTCTTCTCCTTCTTCTTCTTCGACCACTTTGTCAACTTCGTCTACTTCTTCCACTTGCTCCACTTCCTCCAGTTCCACCACCTCGTCCTCTTCACCCACTTGCTCCACTTCGTCCACTTCGTTCACTTCGTCCACTTCGTCCATTTCCTCCACTTCGTACACTTCCTCCACTTCCTTCACTTCCTCCACTTCATCCACTTGGTCCACTTCCTCCACTTCGTCACCTTCATCCACTTCGTCCACTTCGTCCATTTCGTCCATTTCGTCCACTTCCTCCACTTCCTCCACTTCGTCCATTTCGTCCACTTCGTCCACTTCCTCCACTTCCTCCACTTCGTCCACTTCCTCAACCTCGACAACTTTGTCAACTTCGTCCACTTCGTCCAATTCTTCCACATCTTCCACATCGTCCACTTCGTCTACTTCCTCCATTCGTCCACTTCTTCCACTTCCTCCACTTCCTCTACTTTGTCCACTTCTTCCACTTCTTCCACTTCTTCCACTTCTTCCACATCGTCCACTTCGTTAACTTCGTCTACTTCCTCCATTCCTCCAATTCGTCCACTTCGTCCACTTCTTGTACTTCTTCAACTTCGTCCACTTTGTCCAGTTCGTCCACTTTTTCCATTTCCTCCAGTTCGTCCACTTCCTCATGTTCGTCCACTTCGTCCACTTCATCCACTTCGTGCACTTCTTCCACTTCTACCACTTCTTCGTCCACTTTGTCCACTTTGTCCACTTCGTCCACTTCGTCCACTTCGTCCAGTTCGTCCACTTTCTGCACTTCGTCCAATTTATCCACTTCGTCCACTATGTCCTCTCCGTCCAATCCGTCCACTCCGTCCACTCCGTCCACTCCGTCCACTCCGTCCACTTCGTCCACTTCGTCCACTTCGTCCACTTCTTCCACTTTTCCCACTTCTCCCACTTCTTCCACTTCTTCCACTTCGTCAACTTCGTCCGCTTCGTCCACTTCCTCCATTCCTCCGCTTCCTCCATTCCTCCGCTTCCTCCGCTTCCTCCGCTTCCTCCACTTCGTCCACTTCGTCCACTTCGTCCACTTCATCCACTTCATCCACTTCGTCAACTTCGTCCACTTCGTCAACTTCGTCCACTTCCTCCACTTCCTCCACTTCCTCCACTTCCTCCACTTCGTCCACTTCGTCGAGTTCCTCCACTTCGTCCACTTCGTGCAATTCGTCCACTTCGTGCACATCGTCCACTTCGTCCACTTCGTCCACTTCGTACACTTCTTCCACTTCTTCCACTTCTTCCACTTCTTCCATTTCTTCCACTTCTTCCACTTCTTCAACTTGTTCTTCTTCTTCCACTTGTACCACTTCTTCTTCTTCCACTTCTTCTCCTGCTTCTTCTTCGTCCACTTCGTCAACTTCGTGCAGTTCGTCAACTTCGTCCAGTTCGTCTACTTCGTGCACTTCATCCACTTCGCGCACTTCGTCCACTTCGTCCACTTCATCCACTTCGTTCAGTTGGTTCACTTCGTCCACTTTGTCCACTTCTCCCACTTGTTCCACTTCCTCCACCTCGTCTAGCTCGTCCACTTCATCCACTTTGTCCACTTCTTCCACTTCCTTCACTTCGTCCACTTCCTCCACTTCGTCCACTTCGTTCAGATCGTCCACCTCGTTCACTTCTTCCACTTCGTCCTCTTCGTCCACTTCCTCCACTTCTTCCATTCGTCAACTTTGTCAGCTTGTCCACTTGGTCCAATTCGTCCACTTCTTCCAGTTCGTCAACATCATCCACTTTGTCAACTTCGTCAACTTTGTCCACTTCGTCAACTTCCTCAACTTCCTCCACTTCCTCCACTTCTTCCACTTCGTCCACTTCGTCAACTTCTTCCACATCGTCCACTTCTTCCACTTCTTCCACTTCTTCCACTTCTTCCACTTCTTCTCCTTCTTCTTCTTCGTCAACTTCGTCAACTTCCTCCACTTCCTCCACTTCGTCCACGTCGTGCACTTCGTCCACTTCTTCCACTTCTTCCACTTCTTCTTCTTCTAATTCTTCTTGTTCGTCCACTTCGTCAACATCGACCACTTCGTCCACTTCGTTCAGATTGTCCACTTCTTTCACTTCTTCCACTTCGTTCTCTTCCTCCACTACGTCCACTTCGTCAACTCGTCAACTTTGTCAACTTGTCCACTTGGTCCAATTCGTCCACTTCTTCCACTTCGTCAACTTCGTCCACTTCGTCAACTTCACCAACTTCTTCCACTTCCTCCACTTCCTCCTCTTCCTCAACTTCGTCCACTTCGTCCACTTTCTTCAGTTTGTCCACTTCGTCCAATTCCTCCACTTCGTCCATTTTGTGCACTTCGTCCACTTCTTCCACTTCGTCCACCTCGTCCACTTCGTCCACTTCTTCCACTTCTTCTCCTTCTTCTTCTTCGTCAACTTCGTCAACTTCGTCAATTTCCTCCACTTCCTCCACTTCATCCACTTCGTCAACTTCCTCCACTTCCTCCACTTCCTCCACTTCGTCCACTTCGTCTACTTTGTCCACTTTGTTCAGATCGTCAACTTCGTCCATTTCTTCCACTTCATCAACTTTGTCCATTTCCTCAACTTCATCTACTCCGTCAACTTCGTCCACTTCGTTAACTTCGTCCACTTCGTCAAACTTACTTTACTTTGTCGATTTCATCCACTTCGTCAACTTCGTCCACTTTTTCAACTTCGTCCACTTCGTCCACTTCGTCCAATTTGTCCACTTCGTCCACTTCTTCCACTTTGTCAACTTCGTCCACTTTGTCAACTTCGTCCACTTTGTCAACTTCGTCCACTTCGTCCACTTCTTCTTCATCAACTTCGTCAACTTCGTCCACTTCCTCAACTTCGTCTAGTTTGTCCACTTCGTCCACTTCTTCCAGTTCGTCAATGTCGTCCACTTCGTCAACTTCGTCCACTTCGTCATCTTCGTTCACTTCGTCCACTTCGTTGACTTCGTCCACTTCGTCGACTTCGTCAGCTTCGTCCACTTCTTCCACTTCTTCTCCTTCTTCTTCATCAACCTCGTCAACTTCGTCAACTTCGTCCTCTTCCTCAACTTCGTCCACTTCGTCCAGTTTGTCCACTTCGTCCACTTCTTCAACTTCGTCAACTTCGTCAACTTCGTCCACTTCGTCAATTTCGTCCACTTTGTTATCTTCCTCAACTTCGTCCACTTCGTCCACTTCGTCCACTTCGTCTACTTCGTCCACTTTGTTCAGATCGTCAACTTCGTCCATTTCTTCCACTTCGTTTATTTCTTCCACTTTGTCAACTTCGTCCATTTCCTCAACTTCATCCACTTCGTCAACTTCGTCCACTTCGTCAACTTCGTCCACTTCGTCAACTTCGTCCACTTCGTCAACTTACTTTACTTTGTCGACTTCGTCCACTTCGTCAACTTCGTCCACTTTTTCAACTTCGTCCACTTTTTCAACTTCGTCCACTTCGTCGACTTCATCCACTTCGTCCAATTTGTCCACTTCGTCCACTTCGTCCACTTCTGCCACTTTGTCAACTTCGTCCACTTCGTCCACTTCTTCTTCATCAACTTCGTCCACTTCCTCAACTTCGTCCACTTCATCCAGTTTGTCCACTTCGTCCACTTCTTCCAGTTCGTCAATGTCGTCCACTACGTCAACTTCGTCCACTTCGTCATCTTCGTCCACTTCGTCGACTTCGTCCACTTCGTCAGCTTCGTCCACTTCGTCCACTTCTTTCACTTCTTCTCCTTCTTCTTCATCAACTTCGTCAACTTCGTCCTCTTCCTCAACTTCGTCCACTTCGTCCAGTTTGTCCAATTCGTCCACTTCTTCAACTTCGTCAACTTCGTCAACTTCGTCCACTTTGTTATCTTCCTCAACTTCGTCCACTTCGTCCACTTCGTCTACTTCGTCCACTTTGTTCAGATCGTCAGCTTCGTCCATTTCTTCCACTTCGTCCATTTCTTCCACTTCGTCAACTTCGTCCATTTCCTCAACTTCATCCACTTCGTCAACTTCGTCCATTTCGTCAACTTCGTCCACTTCGTCAACTTACTTTACTTTGTCGACATCGTCCACTTCGTCAACTTGGTCCACTTTTTCAACTTCGTCCACTTCGTCGACTTCGTCCAATTCGTCCACTTCGTCCACTTCTTCCACTTCGTCAACTTCGTCCACTTCGTCCACATCGTCCACTTCTTCTTCATCAACTTCTTCAACTTCGTCCACTTCCTCAACTTCGTCCACTTTGTCCAGTTTGTCCACATCGTCCACTTCTTCCAGTTCGTCAATGTCGTCCACTTCGTCGACTTCGTCCACTTCGTCATCTTCGTCCACTTCGTCGACTTCGTCCACTTCGTCCACTTCGTCCACTTCGTCAGCTTCGTCCACTTCTTCCACTTCTTCTCCTTCTTCTTCATCAACTTCGTCAACTTCGTCCTCTTCCTCAACTTCGTCCACTTCGTCCAGTTCTTCAACTTCGTCAACTTCGTCCACTTCGTCAATTTCGTCCTCTTCCTCAACTTCGTCCACTTCGTCCAGTTCTTCAACTTCGTCAACTTCGTCCACTTCGTCAATTTCGTCCACTTTGTTATCTTCCCCAACTTTGTCCACTTCGTCAAATTCGTCCACGTCTTCAACTTCATCCACTTCGTCAACTTCGTGCACTTCGTCCACTTCGTCAACGTCGTCCACTTCGTCCATTTCATCCACTCTTTCCACTTCTTCCACTTCTTCCACTTCTTCCACTTCTTCTTCTTTGTCCACTTCGTCAACTTCCTCCACTTCCTCCACTTCGTCCACTTCGTCCACTTCGTCCACTTCCTCCACTTCCTCCACTTCCTCCACTTCTTCCACTTCGTCCACTTCGTCCTCTTCGTCCACTTCGTCCCCTTCGTCCACTTCGTCCACTTCGTCCACTTCGTCCACTTCTTCCACTTCTTCCACTTCATCCACTTCTACCACTTCTTCTTCTTCTTCCACTTCTTCTCCTTCTTCTTCTTCGTCAACTTCGTCCAGTTCGTCCAGTTCGTTAACTTCGTCCACTTCCTCCACTTCGTCCACTTCCTCCACTTCCTCCACTTCTTCCACTTCGTCCACTTCGTCCTCTTCGTCCACTTCGTCCCCTTCGTCAACTTCGTCCACTTCGTCCACTTCGTCCACTTCGTCCACTTCTTCCACTTCTTCCACTTCTTCCACTTCTTCCACTTCTACCACTTCTTCTTCTTCTTCCACTTCTTCTCCTTCTTCTTCTTCGTCAACTTCGTCCAGTTCGTTAACTTCCTCCACTTCCTCCACTTCCTCCACTTCGTTCAGATCGTCCACTTCGTCCGCTCGGTCCACTTCGTCCACTTCCTCAATTTCCACAACATCGTCCACTTCTTCCACTTCGTGCACTTCATCCACTTCGTCCACTTCGTCCACTTCGTCCACTTCGTCCACTTCGTCCACTTCTTCCACTTCTTCCACTTCTTCCACTTCCTCCACTTCGTCCTCTTCGTCCACTTCGTCCACTGCGTCCACTTCGTCCACTTCTTCCACTTGTTCCACTTCTTCCACTTTGTCCACTTCTTCCACTTCTTCCACTTCTTCCACTTCTTCCACTTCTACCAGTTCTTCTTCTTCTTCCACTTCTTCCCCTTCTTCTTCTTCGTCCACTTCGTCAACTTCGTCCAGTTCGTCTACTTCCTCCACTTCGTGCACTTCGTCCACTTCGTCCACTTCGTTCACTTCGTTCAATTCGTTCACTTCGTCCACTTTTCCACTTCTCCCACTTCTTCCACTTCCTGCACTTCCTCCAGTTCGTTAAGATCGTCCCCTTTGTTCACTTCTTCCACTTCCTGCACTTCCTCCAATTCGTTAAGATCGTCCCCTTCGTTCACTTCGTCCACTTCGTTCACTTCGTCCACTTCGTCCACTTCTTCCACTTCTTCCACTTCTTCCACTTCTTTCACTTCTTTCACTTCGTCCACTTCTTCCATTTCTTCCACTTCTTCCACTTCTTCCACTTCTTCCATTTCTTCTTCTTCTTCTTCCACTTCTTCTCCTTCTTCTTCTTCTTCTTCTTCGTCTCGTTCGTGAACTTCGTCAACTTCGTCCACTTCGTCCACTTCGTTCACATCGTCCTCTTCGTCTACGTCGTCCACTTCTTCCACTTTTTCCACTTCTTCCACTTCTTCCACTTCTTCCACTTCTTCCACTTCTTCTCCTTCTTCTTCTTCGTCAAATTCATGAACTTCATCCACTTCGTCCACTTGCTCGACTTGCTCGACTTCCTCCACTTCCTCCACTTACTCCACTTCCTCCACTTAGTCCAATTCGTCCACTTCATCCACTTCGTCCACTTCGTCCACTTCTTGCCCTTCTTCCACTTCTTCCACTTCGTCCACTTCGTCAACTTCGTCCACTTCTCCTTCTTATTCATCAACTTCGTCAACTTCGTCCACTTCCAAAACTTCGTCCACTTCGTCCAGTTTGTCCACTTCGTCCACTTCTTCCACTTTGTCCACTTCGTCCACTTCGTCATCTTCCCCAACTTTGTCCACTTCGTCAAATTCGTCCCACTTCTTCAACTTCATCCACTTCGTCAACTTCGTGCACTTCGTCCACTTCGTCAACGCCGTCCACTTTGTCCACTTCGTCAACGTCGTTCACTTCGTCCACTTCTTCCACTTCTTCCACTTCTTCTTCTTTGTCCACTTCGTCCACTTCGTTCACTTCGTCCACTTTGTCCACTTCTCCCACTTCTTCCACTTCCTCCACTTCCTCCACTTCGTTCAGATCGTCCACTTCGTTCACTTCGTCCACTTCGTCCACTTGGTCCACTTGGTCCACTTCGTAAACTTCTTCCACTTTGTCCACTTCTTCCACTTCTTCTTCTTTGTCCCCTTCGTCAACTTCCTCCACTTCGTCCACTTCGGCCACTTCGTCAACTTCGTCCACTTAGTCCACTTCGTCCACTTCGTCCACTTCGTCCATTTCATCCACTTCGTCCACTTCATCCACTTCTTCTTCTTCTTCCACTTCGTCCACTTCTTCCACTTCGTCAATTTCGTCCACTTCGCCAACTTCGTCCACTTCGCGCACTTCGTCCACTTCTTCCACTTCGTCCACTTCGTGAACTTCGTCCACTTCGCCCATGTCGTCCACTTCGTGCAGTTCGTCAACTTCGTCCATGTCGTGAACTTCGTCCACCTCGTGCACTTCGTCCACTTTGTCCACTTCGTCCATTTCGTCCACTTCGTCCTCTTCGTCGACTTCGTCAACTTCGTCCATTTCGTACACTTCTTCCACTTCTTCCACTTCTTCGACTTCTTCCACTTCTTCAACTTCATCCACTTCTTCTTCTTCTTCCACTTGTACCACTTCTTCTTCTTCCACTTCTTCTCCTTCTTCTTCTTCGTCCAGTACGTCAACTTCGTCAAGTTCGTCAACTTCGTCCACTTCGTCACGTTTGTCCACTTCGTACACTTCTTCCACTTCTTTGACTTGATCCACTTCTTCCACTTCATCCAGTTGTTCTTCTTATTCCACTTGTACCACTTCTTCTTCGTCTTCCACTTCTTCTCCTTCTTCTTCTTCGTCCAGTTCGTCAACTTCGTCCACTTCATTCACTTCGTCCAATTCGTCCACTTTTTCCACTTCGTCCACTTCAATCACTTCGTCCACTTCGTCCTTCACCCACTTCGTCCACTTCGCCCACTTCGCCCACTTCCTCCAATTCGTCCACATCTATCACTTCTTCCACTTCGTCCACTTCGTGCACTTTGTCCACTTCGTCCTCTTCTTCCACTTCTTCCACTTCGTCCAGTTCGTGATCTTCGTCCACTTCGTGCAGTTCGTCCACTTCATCCAGTTCATCCACTTCGTACACTTCGTACACTTCGTCCACTTCGTCCACTTCGTAGACTTCTTCCACTTCTTCCACTTGATCCACATCTTCTTCTTCATCTTCCACTTGTACCACTTCTTCTTCTTCTTCCACTTCTTCTCCTTCTTCTTCTTCATCCAGTTCGTCAACTTCGTCTACTTCGTTCACTTCACCCATTTTGTCCACTTCACACACTTCGTCCACTTCATCCACTTCTTCCACTTCGACCACTTCATCCACTTGTTCCACTTCGTCCACTTCGTGAACTTCGGCCACTTCATCCACTTCGCCCACTTCGTCCACTTCGTGCAGTTCGTGCAGTTCGTCCACTTCGTCCACTTCATCCACTTCGTCCACTTCATACTTTTCCTCCACTTCTTCCACTTCTTGTCCTTCTTCTTCTTCGTCCAATTCGTCAACTTTGTAGAGTTCGTCAACTTCGTCACTTCGTCCACTTCGTTCACTTCATTCACTTTGTCCACTTCGTCCACTTCTTCAACTTCTTCCACTTCATCCAATTCTTCTTCTTCTTCCACTGGTACCACTTCTTCTTCTTCTTCCACTTCTTCTCCTTCTTCTTCTTCTTCCAGTTTGTCCACTTCATCCACTTCGTCCACTTCCTCAACTTTGTCCACTTCGTCCACTTCATCCACTTCGTCCACTTCGTCCACTTCGTCCACTTCGTCCACTTCGTCAACTTCGTCAACTATGTCCACATCGTACACTTCTTCCACTTCTTCCACTTCATCCACTTCTTCTTCTTCTTCCACTTGTACCACTTCTTCTTCTTCTTCCACTTCTTCTCCTTCTTCTTCTTCGTCCAGTTCGTCAACTTCGTCCATTTCGTCATCGTCGTCCACCTCCTCCACTGAGTTCACTTCATTCACTTCGTCCACTTCTTCCCATACGTCAACTTCGTCCACTTCGCCCACTTCGTCCACTTCACCCACTTCGTCCACATCGTCCACTTCTTCCACTTCTTCCACTTCGTGCACTTCGTCCACTTCATCCACTTCATCCACTTCATCCACTTCTTCCACTTCGTCCACTTCGTCCACTTCATGAACTTCGTCTACTTTGCCCATGTCGTCCACTTCGTGCAGTTCGTCCACTTCGTCCACCTCGTCCACTTCGTGAACTTCGTCCACTTCGTCCACCTCGTGTAGTTCTTCCACTTCGTGAACTTCGTCCACCTCGTGTAGTTCGTTCACTTCGTGCACTTCGTCGACTTCGTCCACTTTGACCACTTCGTCCACTTCGACAACTTCGTCCACTTCATCAACTTCGTCCACTTCGTACACTTCTTCCACTTCTTCCACTTGATCCACTTCTTCTTCTTCTTCTTCCACTTGTACCACTTCGTCTCCTTCTTCTTCTTCGTCCAGTTCCTCAACTTCGTCTACTTGGTTCACTTCACCCACTTCGTCCACTTCACCCACTTCGTCCACTTCATCCACTTCTTCCACTCCTTCCACTTCGTCCACTTCGTCCACTTCTTCCAGCTCGTCCACTTCGTCCACTTCGTGAACTTCGTCCACTTCGTCCACTTCGTGCAATTCGTTCACTTCATCCACTTCGTCCACTTCATACTTTTCTTCCACTTCTTCCACTTCTTCCACATCTTCCACTTCTCTCACTTCATCCACTTCTTCCTCTTCTTCTTCTTCCACTTCTTGTGCTTCTTCTTCTTCGTCCAGTTCGTCAACTTCGTCCAGTGCATCAACTTCGTCACTTCATCCACTTCGTTCACTTCATTCACTTCGTCCACTTCTTCCACTTTATGCACTTTATCCACTTTGTCCACTTTGTCCACTTCGTCCACTTCGTCCACTTCGTCCACTTCGTCCACTTCGTACACTTCTTCCACTTCATCCACTTCTTCTTCTTCTTCCACTTCTTCTCCTTCTTCTTCGTCCAGTTCGTCAATTTCGTCCAGTTCGTCAACTTCGTCCACTTTCTCCACTTCGTTCACTTCATTCACTTAGTCCACTTCGTCCACTTCCTCCACTTCGTTCATTTCATTCACTTCGTCCACTTCGTCCACTTCGTCCACTTCACCCACTACGTCCACTTTTTCCACTTCGTGCATATCGTCCACTTCGTCCACTTCGTCCACTTCGTCCACTTCGTCCACTTCGTGCACTTCGTCCACTTCGTCAACTACGAGTCAACTTCGTCCACTTCGTACACTTCTTCCACTTCTTCGACTTCATCCACTTCTTCTTCTTCCAGTTGTACCACTTCTTTTTCTTCTTCTTCCACTTCTTCTCCTTCTTCTTCTTCTTCTTCCACTTCGTCCACTTCGCCCACTTCGTCCACTTCGTCCACTTCGTCCACTTCGTCTACTTCGTCCACTTCGTCCACTTCGTCCACTTCGTCAACTTTGTCCACTTCGTACACTTCTTCCACTTCTTCCACTTCATCCACTTCTTCTTCTTCTTCCACTTGTACCACTTCTTCTTCTTCTTCCACTTCTTCTCCTTCTTCTTCTTCGTCCAGTTCGTCAATTTCGTCCATTTCGTCAACTTCGTCCACTTCCTCCACTTAGTTCACTTCATTAACTTCGTCCAGTTCTTCCCATTCGTCAATTTCGTCCACTTTGCCCACTTCGTCCACTTCACCCACTTCGTCCACATCATCCACTTTGTCCACTTCTTCCACTTCTTCCACTTCGTGCACTTCGTCCACTTCGTGCACTTCATCTACTTTGTCCACTTCGTCCACTTCGTCAACTTCTTCCACTTCCTCCACTTCGTCCACTTCTTCTTATTCTTCCACTTCTTCTCCTTCTTCTTCTTCGTCCACTTCGTCCAAATCGTCAACTTCGCCCACTCAGTCCACTTGGTGCACTTCGTCCACTTCGTTCAATTCGTTTACTTCGTCCACTTTCACCACTTCGCCCACTTCTTCCGCTTCGTCCACTTCGTCCACTTCGTCAACTTCGTCCACTTCTTCAACTTCTACCACTTCTTCTTCTTCTTCCACTTCTTCTTCCACTTCTTCTTCGTCCAGTTCGTCAACTTCATCCAGTTCGTCAACTTCGTGCACTCGATCCACTTCGTTCACTTCAATCACCTCGTCCACTTCGTCCACTTTATCCACTTCTTCCACTTTGTCCACTTCACCCACTTCGTCCACTTCGTCAGCTTCGTCTACTTCCTCCACTTCCTCCTCTTCCACCACATCATCCACTTCGCCAACTTCCTCCACTTCATTCGCTTCGTCTAGTTCGTCCACTTCATCCACTTCTTCCACTTCTTACACTTCGTCTTCTTCCTCCACTTCCTCCACTTCCACCACATCGTCCACTTCGCCCACTTCCTCCACTTCATTCACTTCGTCCAGTTTGTCCACTTCGTCCACTTCTTCCACTTCTTCCACTTCTACCACTTCTTCTTCTTCTTCCACTTCTTCTTCTTCGTCCAATTCAGTCAACTTCGTCCAGTTCATCAACTTCGTAAACATCGTGCACTTGTCCACTTGGTTCACTTCATTCACTTTGTCCACTTCTTCCACTTCGTCCACTTCGTCAACTTCGTCCACTTTGTCCAATTCGTCCACTTTTTCCACTTCGTCCACTTCATCAACTTCGTCCACTTCGTACATTTCGTCCACTTCGTCAACATCGTCCACATCGTCAACTTCGTCCACTTCCCCAAGTTAGTCCACTTTGTCCACTTCTTCCACTTCTTCTCCTTCTTCTTCTTCTTCCACTTCGTCAACTTCGTCTGTTTCCTCCACTTCCTCCACTTCGTCCACTTCGTTCACTTCATTCACTTCGTCCACTTCGTTCACTTCCTTCACTTCGTCCGCTTCTTTCACTTCGTCCACTTCCTCCACCTCCTCCACTTCTTTCACTTAGTCCACTTCTTCCACTTCGTCCACTTTCTCAACTTTGTCCAGGTCGTCAACTTCGTCCACTTCTTCCACTTCATCCACTTTGTCCAGTTCGTCCACTTCTTCAACTCCGTCCACTTCGTCCACTTCGTCCACTTCGTCCACTTCTTCCACTTCTTGCACTTCTTCCACTTCTTCCACTTCTTCCACTTCTCCCACTTCTACCACTTCTTCTTCTTCTTCCACTTGTTCTTCTCCTTCCACTTGTTCTTCTTCGTCCACTTCGTCTACTTCTTCCACTTGTTCTTCTTCTTCCACTTCTTCTTCTTCGTCCATTTCCTCAACTTCGACAACTTCGTCAACTTCGTCCACTTCTTCCGCATCGTCCACTTCATCCACTTCGTCCACTTCGTCTACTTCCTCCATTCCTCCACTTCGTCCACTTCCTCCACTTCGTCCACTTCGTCCACTTCCTCCACTTCGTCCACTTCGTCCACTTCGTTCACTTCTTCCACTTCGTCCACTTCGTCCACTTCGTCCACTTCGTCCACTTCGTCCACTTCGTCCACTTCTTCCACTTCTTCCACTGCTTCAACTTCGTCCACTTCGTCTAGTTTGTCCACTTCGTGCACTTCTTCCACTTCTTCCACTTCTACCACTTCTTCGTCCAGTTCCTCAACTTCGTCCAGTTCGTCCACTCTGTGCACTTCGTCCACTTCGTCCAATTCGTCCATTTCGTCCACTACGTCGTCTCCGTCCACTCCACCCCGTCCACTCCGTCCACTTCTTCCACTTCTTCAACTTCCTCCACTTCCACCACTTCCTCCATTTCCTCCACTTCGTCCACTTCTTCCACTTCGTCCACTTCATCCATTTCTTCAACTTCGTCCACTTCGTCCAGTTCGTCCAGTTCGTCCTTTTCTTCATTTTCGTCCACTTCGTCCACTTCATCCACTTCGTGCACTTGTTCCACTTCTTCCACTTCTACCACTTCTACGTCCAGTTCCTGAACTTCGTCCAGTTTGTCCACTTTGTCCACTTCGTCCACTCTGTGCACTTCGTCCACTTCGTCCAATTCGTCCATTTCGTCTAGTACGTCCTCTCCGTCCACTCCCTCCACCTCGTCCACTCCGTCCACTTCATCCACCCCGTCCACTCCGTCCACTTCTTCCACTTTTTCCACTTCTCCCAGTTCTTCCACTTTGACAACTTCGTCCACTTCATCAACTTCGTCCACTTCGTACACTTCTTCCACTTCTTCCACTTGATCCACTTCTTCTTCTTCTTCTTCCACTTGTACCACTTCATCTTCTTCTTCTTCTTCGTCCAGTTCGTCAACTTCGTCTACTTGGTTCACTTCACCCACTTCGTCCACTTCACCCACTTCGTCCACTTCATCCACTTCTTCCACTCCTTCCACTTCGTCCACTTCGTCCACTTCTTCCAGCTCGTCCACTTCGTCCACTTCGTGAACTTCGTCCACTTCGCCCACTTCGTCCACTTCGTGCAATTCGTTCACTTCATCCACTTCGTCCACTTCATACTTTTCTTCCACTTCTTCCACTTCTTCCACATCTTCCACTTCTCTCACTTCATCCACTTCTTCCTCTTCTTCTTCTTCCACTTCTTGTGCTTCTTCTTCTTCGTCCAGTTCGTCAACTTCGTCCAGTGCATCAACTTCGTCACTTCATCCACTTCGTTCACTTCATTCACTTCGTCCACTTCTTCCACTTTATGCACTTTATCCACTTTGTCCACTTTGTCCACTTCGTCCACTTCGTCCACTTCGTACACTTCTTCCACTTCATCCACTTCTTCTTCTTCTTCCACTTGTACCACTTCTTCTTCTTCTTCCACTTCTTCTCCTTCTTCTTCGTCCAGTTCGTCAATTTCGTCCAGTTCGTCAACTTCGTCCACTTTCTCCACTTCGTTCACTTCATTCACTTAGTCCACTTCGTCCACTTCCTCCACTTCGTTCATTTCATTCACTTCGTCCACTTTGTCCACTTCGTCCACTTCACCCACTACGTCCACTTCTTCCACTTCGTGCATATCGTCCACTTCGTCCCCTTCGTGCACTTCGTCCACTTCGTCAACTACGAGTCAACTTCGTCCACTTCGTACACTTCTTCCACTTCTTCGACTTCATCCACTTCTTATTCTTCCAGTTGTACCACTTCTTTTTCTTCTTCTTCCACTTCTTCTCCTTCTTCTTCTTCTTCTTCCACTTCGTCCACTTCGCCCACTTCGTCCACTTCGTCCACTTCGTCTACTTCGTCCACTTCGTCCACTTCGTCAACTTTGTCCACTTCGTACACTTCTTCCACTTCTTCCACTTCATCCACTTCTTCTTCTTCTTCCACTTCTTCCACTTCATCCACTTCTTCTTCTTCTTCCACTTGTACCACTTCTTCTTCTTCTTCCACTTCTTCTCCTTCTTCTTCTTCGTCCAGTTCGTCAATTTCGTCCATTTCGTCAACTTCGTCCACTTCCTCCACTTAGTTCACTTCATTAACTTCGTCCAGTTCTTCCCATTCGTCAATTTCGTCCACTTCGCCCACTTCGTCCACTTCACCCACTTCGTCCACATCATTCACTTTGTCCACTTCTTCCACTTCTTCCACTTCGTGCACTTCGTCCACTTCGTGCACTTCGTCTACTTTGTCCACTTCGTCCACTTCGTCAACTTCTTCCACTTCCTCCACTTCGTCCACTTCTTCTTATTCTTCCACTTCTTCTCCTTCTTCTTCTTCGTCCACTTCGTCCAAATCGTCAACTTCGCCCACTCAGTCCACTTGGTGCACTTCGTCCACTTCGTTCAATTCGTTTACTTCGTCCACTTTCACTACTTCGCCCACTTCTTCCGCTTCGTCCACTTCGTCCACTTCGTCAACTTCGTCCACTTCTTCAACTTCTACCACTTCTTCTTCTTCTTCCACTTCTTCTTCGTCCAGTTCGTCAACTTCATCCAGTTCGTCAACTTCGTGCACTCGATCCACTTCGTTCACTTCAATCACCTCGTCCACTTCGTCCACTTTATCCACTTCTTCCACTTTGTCCACTTCACCCACTTCGTCCACTTCGTCAGCTTCGTCTACTTCCTCCACTTCCTCCTCTTCCACCACATCATCCACTTCGCCAACTTCCTCCACTTCATTCGCTTCGTCTAGTTCGTCCACTTCATCCACTTCTTCCACTTCTTACACTTCGTCTTCTTCCTCCACTTCCTCCACTTCCACCACATCGTCCACTTCGCCCACTTCCTCCACTTCATTCACTTCGTCCAGTTTGTCCACTTCGTCCACTTCTTCCACTTCTTCCACTTCTACCACTTCTTCTTCTTCTTCCACTTCTTCTTCTTCGTCCAATTCGTCAACTTCGTCCAGTTCATCAACTTCGTAAACATCGTGCACTTGTCCACTTGGTTCACTTCATTCACTTTGTCCACTTCTTCCACTTCGTCCACTTCGTCAACTTCGTCCACTTTGTCCAATTCGTCCACTTTTTCCACTTCGTCCACTTCATCAACTTCGTCCACTTCGTACATTTCGTCCACTTCGTCAACATCGTCCACATCGTCAACTTCGTCCACTTCCCCAAGTTAGTCCACTTTGTCCACTTCTTCCACTTCTTCTCCTTCTTCTTCTTCTTCCACTTCGTCAACTTCGTCTGTTTCCTCCACTTCCTCCACTTCGTCCACTTCGTTCACTTCATTCACTTCGTCCACTTCGTTCACTTCCTTCACTTCGTCCGCTTCTTTCACTTCGTCCACTTCCTCCACCTCCTCCACTTCTTTCACTTAGTCCACTTCTTCCACTTCGTCCACTTTCTCAACTTTGTCCAGGTCGTCAACTTCGTCCACTTCTTCCACTTCATCCACTTTGTCCAGTTCGTCCACTTCTTCAACTCCGTCCACTTCTTCCACTTCTTGCACTTCTTCCACTTCTTCCACTTCTTCCACTTCTCCCACTTCTACCACTTCTTCTTCTTCTTCCACTTGTTCTTCTCCTTCCACTTGTTCTTCTTCGTCCACTTCGTCTACTTCTTCCACTTGTTCTTCTTCTTCCACTTCTTCTTCTTCGTCCATTTCCTCAACTTCGACAACTTCGTCAACTTCGTCCACTTCTTCCGCATCGTCCACTTCATCCACTTCGTCCACTTCGTCTACTTCCTCCATTCCTCCACTTCGTCCACTTCCTCCACTTCGTCCACTTCGTCCACTTCCTCCACTTCGTCCACTTCGTCCACTTCGTTCACTTCTTCCACTTCGTCCACTTCGTCCACTTCGTCCACTTCGTCCACTTCTTCCACTTCTTCCACTGCTTCAACTTCGTCCACTTCGTCTAGTTTGTCCACTTCGTGCACTTCTTCCACTTCTTCCACTTCTACCACTTCTTCGTCCAGTTCCTCAACTTCGTCCAGTTCGTCCACTCTGTGCATTTCGTCCACTTCGTCCAATTCGTCTCCGTCCACTCCACCCCGTCCACTCCGTCCACTTCTTCCACTTCTTCAACTTCCTCCACTTCCACCACTTCCTCCATTTCCTCCACTTCGTCCACTTCTTCCACTTCGTCCACTTCATCCATTTCTTCAACTTCGTCCACTTCGTCCAGTTCGTCCAGTTCGTCCAGTTCGTCCTTTTCTTCATTTTCGTCCACTTCGTCCACTTCATCCACTTCGTGCACTTGTTCCACTTCTTCCACTTCTACCACTTCTACGTCTAGTTCCTGAACTTCGTCCAGTTCGTCCACTTTGTCCACTTCGTCCACTCTGTGCACTTCGTCCACTTCGTCCAATTCGTCCATTTCGTCTAGTACGTCCTCTCCGTCCACTCCCTCCACCTCGTCCACTCCGTCCACTTCATCCACCCCGTCCACTCCGTCCACTTCTTCCACTTTTTCCACTTCTCCCAGTTCTTCCACTTTGACAACTTCGTCCACTTCATCAACTTCGTCCACTTCGTACACTTCTTCCACTTCTTCCACTTGATCCACTTCTTCTTCTTCTTCTTCCACTTGTACCACTTCGTCTTCTTCTTCTTCTTCGTCCAGTTCGTCAACTTCGTCTACTTGGTTCACTTCACCCACTTCGTCCACTTCACCCACTTCGTCCACTTCATCCACTTCTTCCACTCCTTCCACTTCGTCCACTTCGTCCACTTCTTCCAGCTCGTCCACTTCGTCCACTTCGTGAACTTTGTCCACTTCGCCCACTTCGTCCACTTCGTGCAATTCGTTCACTTCATCCACTTCGTCCACTTCATACTTTTCTTCCACTTCTTCCACTTCTTCCACATCTTCCACTTCTCTCACTTCATCCACTTCTTCCTCTTCTTCTTCTTCCACTTCTTGTGCTTCTTCTTCTTCGTCCAGTTCGTCAACTTCGTCCAGTGCATCAACTTCGTCACTTATTCCACTTCGTTCACTTCATTCACTTCGTCCACTTCTTCCACTTTATGCACTTTATCCACTTTGTCCACTTTGTCCACTTCGTCCACTTCGTCCACTTCGTCCACTTCGTACACTTCTTCCACTTCATCCACTTCTTCTTCTTCTTCCACTTCTTCTCCTTCTTCTTCGTCCAGTTCGTCAATTTTGTCCAGTTCGTCAACTTCGTCCACTTTCTCCACTTCGTTCACTTCATTCACTTAGTCCACTTCGTCCACTTCCTCCACTTCGTTCATTTCATTCACTTCGTCCACTTTGTCCACTTCGTCCACTTCACCCACTACGTCCACTTCTTCCACTTCGTGCATATCGTCCACTTCGTCCACTTCGTCCACTTCGTGCACTTCGTCCACTTCGTCAACTACGAGTCAACTTCGTCCACTTCGTACACTTCTTCCACTTCTTCGACTTCATCCACTTCTTCTTCTTCCAGTTGTACCACTTCTTTTTCTTCTTCTTCCACTTCTTCTCCTTCTTCTTCTTCTTCTTCCACTTCGTCCACTTCGCCCACTTCGTCCACTTCGTCCACTTCGTCTACTTCGTCCACTTCGTCCACTTCGTCAACTTTGTCCACTTCGTACACTTCTTCCACTTCTTCCACTTCATCCACTTCTTCTTCTTCTTCCACTTCTTCCACTTCATCCACTTCTTCTTCTTCTTCCACTTGTACCACTTCTTCTTCTTCTTCCACTTCTTCTCCTTCTTCTTCTTCGTCCAGTTCGTCAATTTCGTCCATTTCGTCAACTTCGTCCACTTCCTCCACTTAGTTCACTTCATTAACTTCGTCCAGTTCTTCCCATTCGTCAATTTCGTCCACTTCGCCCACTTCGTCCACTTCACCCACTTCGTCCACATCATTCACTTTGTCCACTTCTTCCACTTCTTCCACTTCGTGCACTTCGTCCACTTCGTGCACTTCGTCTACTTTGTCCACTTCGTCCACTTCGTCAACTTCTTCCACTTCCTCCACTTCGTCCACTTCTTCTTATTCTTCCACTTCTTCTCCTTCTTCTTCTTCGTCCACTTCGTCCAAATCGTCAACTTCGCCCACTCAGTCCACTTGGTGCACTTCGTCCACTTCGTTCAATTCGTTTACTTCGTCCACTTTCACCACTTCGCCCACTTCTTCCGCTTCGTCCACTTCGTCCACTTCGTCAACTTCGTCCACTTCTTCAACTTCTACCACTTCTTCTTCTTCTTCCACTTCTTCTTCCACTTCTTCTTCGTCCAGTTCGTCAACTTCATCCAGTTCGTCAACTTCGTGCACTCGATCCACTTCGTTCACTTCAATCACCTCGTCCACTTCGTCCACTTTATCCACTTCTTCCACTTTGTCCACTTCACCCACTTCGTCCACTTCGTCAGCTTCGTCTACTTCCTCCACTTCCTCCTCTTCCACCACATCATCCACTTCGCCAACTTCCTCCACTTCATTCGCTTCGTCTAGTTCGTCCACTTCATCCACTTCTTCCACTTCTTACACTTCGTCTTCTTCCTCCACTTCCTCCACTTCCACCACATCGTCCACTTCGCCCACTTCCTCCACTTCATTCACTTCGTCCAGTTTGTCCACTTCGTCCACTTCGTCGACTTCTTCCACTTCTTCCACTTCTACCACTTCTTCTTCTTCTTCCACTTCTTCTTCTTCGTCCAATTCGTCAACTTCGTCCAGTTCATCAACTTCGTAAACATCGTGCACTTGTCCACTTGGTTCACTTCATTCACTTTGTCCACTTCTTCCACTTCGTCCACTTCGTCAACATCGTCCACATCGTCAACTTCGTCCACTTCCCCAAGTTAGTCCACTTTGTCCACTTCTTCCACTTCTTCTCCTTCTTCTTCTTCTTCCACTTCGTCAACTTCGTCTGTTTCCTCCACTTCCTCCACTTCGTCCACTTCGTTCACTTCGTCCGCTTCTTTCACTTCGTCCACTTCCTCCACCTCCTCCACTTCTTTCACTTAGTCCACTTCTTCCACTTCGTCCACTTTCTCAACTTTGTCCAGGTCGTCAACTTCGTCCACTTCTTCCACTTCATCCACTTTGTCCAGTTCGTCCACTTCTTCAACTCCGTCCACTTCGTCCACTTCATCCACTTCGTCCTCTTCTTCCACTTCTTGCACTTCTTCCACTTCTTCCACTTCTTCCACTTCTCCCACTTCTACCACTTCTTCTTCTTCTTCCACTTGTTCTTCTCCTTCCACTTGTTCTTCTTCGTCCACTTCGTCTACTTCTTCCACTTGTTCTTCTTCTTCCACTTCTTCTTCTTCGTCCATTTCCTCAACTTCGACAACTTCGTCAACTTCGTCCACTTCTTCCGCATCGTCCACTTCATCCACTTCGTCCACTTCGTCTACTTCCTCCATTCCTCCACTTCGTCCACTTCCTCCACTTCGTCCACTTCGTCCACTTCCTCCACTTCCTCCACTTCGTCCACTTCGTCCACTTCGTTCACTTCTTCCACTTCGTCCACTTCGTCCACTTCGTCCACTTCGTCCACTTCTTCCACTTCTTCCACTGCTTCAACTTCGTCCACTTCGTCTAGTTTGTCCACTTCGTGCACTTCTTCCACTTCTTCCACTTCTTCGTCCAGTTCCTCAACTTCGTCCAGTTCGTCCACTCTGTGCACTTCGTCCACTTCGTCCAATTCGTCCATTTCGTCCACTACGTCGTCTCCGTCCACTCCACCCCGTCCACTCCGTCCACTTCTTCCACTTCTTCAACTTCCTCCACTTCCACCACTTCCTCCATTTCCTCCACTTCGTCCACTTCTTCCACTTCGTCCACTTCATCCATTTCTTCAACTTCGTCCACTTCGTCCAGTTCGTCCAGTTCGTCCTTTTCTTCATTTTCGTCCACTTCGTCCACTTCATCCACTTCGTGCACTTGTTCCACTTCTTCCACTTCTACCACTTCTACGTCCAGTTCCTGAACTTCGTCCAGTTCGTCCACTTTGTCCACTTCGTCCACTCTGTGCACTTCGTCCACTTCGTCCAATTCGTCCATTTCGTCTAGTACGTCCTCTCCGTCCACTCCCTCCACCTCGTCCACTCCGTCCACTTCATCCACCCCGTCCACTCTGTCCACTTCTTCCACTTTTTCCACTTCTCCCAGTTCTTCCACTTCGTCCACTTCGTCAACTTCGTCCACTTCCACTACTTCCTCCACTTCGTCTACTTTGTCCAATTGGCCCAATTCGTCCACATCGTCCACCTCCTCAACTTACACAACTTCGTCCACCTCCTCCACTTTGTCCACTTCGTCCACCTCTTCCACTTCGTCCCCTTCGTCGACTACCTCCACTACGTCCACTTCATCCACTTCGTCCACTTCCACTACTTCCTCCACTTTGTCCACTTCGTCCACTTCATCCACTTGGTCCACTTGGATCGTCCAGTTCGTCCACTTTGTCCACTTCGTCCACTCTGTGCACTTCGTCCACTACGTCCTCTCCGTCCACTCCATCCACTCTGTCCACTCTGTGCACTACGTCCACTCTGTGCACTATGTCCACTCTATGCACTACGTCCACTCCGTCCACTTCGTCCTCTCCGTCCACTTCTTCCACTTCTTCCACTTTTTCCACTTCTCCCACTTCTTCCACTTCGTCAACTTCGTCAACTTCGTCCACTTTGTTCAATTCGTCCACTTCGTACACCTCCTCAACTTACACAAGTTCGTCCACTTTGTCCACTTTGTCCACCTCTTTCACTCCGTCCCCTTCGTCCACTTCGTCCACTACGTCCACTTCGTCTACTTCCTCCACTTCCTCCACATCCTCCACTTCCTCCACTTCCTCCACTTCGTGCACTTCGTCCACTTCGTCAACTTCGTCCACTTCGTCCTCTTCTTCCACTTCCTCCACTTCCTCCACTTCGTCAACTTCATCCACTTCGTCCACTTCGTCCACTTCGTCCATTTCGTCCACTTCGTCCAGTTCTGCAACTTCGTCAACTTCGTCCACTTCCTCAACTTCGTCAACTTCGTGCACTTCGTCAACGTCGTCCACTTCGTCCATTTCATCCACTCTTTCCACTTCTTCCACTTCTTCCACTTCTTCCACTTCTTCTTCTTTGTCCACTTCGTCAACTTCCTCCACTTCCTCCACTTCCTCCACTTCCTCCACTTCCTCCACTTCGTCCACTTCCTCCACTTCTTCCACTTCCTCCACTTCGTCCTCTTCGTCCACTTCGTCCCCTTCGTCCACTTCGTCCACTTCGTCCACTTCTTCCACTTCTTCCACTTCCTCGAATTCATCCACTTCTACCACTTCTTCTTCTTCTTCCACTTCTTCTCCTTCTTCTTCTTCGTCAACTTCGTCCAGTTCGTTAACTTCGTCCACTTCCTCCACTTCCTCCACTTCTTCCACTTCGTCCACTTCGTCCTCTTCGTCCACTTCGTCCCCTTCGTCAACTTCGTCCACTTCGTCCACTTCTTCCACTTCTTCCACTTCTTCCACTTCGTCCACTTCTTCCACTTCGTCCACTTCATTCACTTCGTCCACTTCGTCCTTCACCCACTTCGTCCACTTCGCCCACTTCGGCCACTTCCTCCAATTCGTCCACATCTACCACTTCTTCCACTTCGTCCACTTCGTGCACTTTGTCCACTTCGTCCTCTTCGTCCACTTCTTCCACTTCGTCCAGTTCGTGATCTTCGTCCACTTCGTGCAGTTCGTCCACTTCATCCAGTTCATCCACTTCGTACACTTCGTACACTTCGTCCACTTTGTCCACTTCGTCCACTTCGTAGACTTCTTCCACTTCTTCCACTTGATCCACATCTTCTTCTTCTTCTTCCACTTGTACCACTTCTTCTTCTTCTTCCACTTCTTCTCCTTCTTCTTCTTCATCCAGTTCGTCAACTTCGTCTACTTCGTTCACTTCACCCACTTTGTCCACTTCACACACTTCGTCCACTTCATCCACTTCTTCCACTTCTTCCACTTCGACCACTTCATCCACTTGTTCCACTTCGTCCACTTCGTCAACTTCGGCCACTTCGTCCACTTCGCCCACTTCGTCCACTTCGTCCACTTCGTGCAGTTCGTGCAGTTCGTCCACTTCGTCCACTTCATACTTTTCCTCCACTTCTTCCACTTCTTGTCCTTCTTCTTCTTCGTCCAATTCGTCAACTTTGTAGAGTTCGTCAACTTCGTCACTTCGTCCACTTCGTTCACTTCATTCACTTTGTCCACTTCTTCAACTTCGTCCACTTCTTCAACTTCTTCCACTTCATCCAATTCTTCTTCTTCTTCCACTTGTACCACTTCTTCTTCTTCTTCCACTTCTTCTCCTTCTTCTTCTTCTTCCAGTTTGTCCACTTCATCCACTTCGTCCACTTCCTCAACTTTGTCCACTTCGTCCACTTCATCCACTTCGTCCACTTCGTCCACTTCGTCCACTTCGTCAACTTCGTCAACTATGTCCACATCGTACACTTCTTCCACTTCTTCCACTTCTTCCACTTCTTCTTCTTCTTCCACTTGTACCACTTCTTCTTCTTCTTCCACTTCTTCTCCTTCTTCTTCTTCGTCCAGTTCGTCAACTTCGTCCATTTCGTCATCGTCGTCCACCTCCTCCACTGAGTTCACTTCATTCACTTCGTCCACTTCTTCCCATACGTCAACTTCGTCCACTTCGCCCACTTCGTCCACTTCACCCACTTCGTCCACATCGTCCACTTCGTCCACTTCTTTCACTTCTTCCACTTCGTGCACTTCGTCCACTTCATCCACTTCATCCACTTCTTCCACTTCGTCCACTTCATGAACTTCATCTACTTCGCCCATGTCGTCCACTTCTTCCACTTCTTCCACTTGATCCACTTCTTCTTCTTCTTCTTCCACTTGTACCACTTCGTCTTCTTCTTCTTCTTCGTCCAGTTCGTCAACTTCGTCTACTTGGTTCACTTCACCCACTTCGTCCACTTCACCCACTTCGTCCACTTCATCCACTTCTTCCACTCCTTCCACTTCGTCCACTTCTTCCAGCTCGTCCACTTCGTCCACTTCGTGAACTTCGTCCACTTCGCCCACTTCGTCCACTTCGTGCAATTCGTTCACTTCATCCACTTCGTCCACTTCATACTTGTCTTCCACTTCTTCCACTTCTTCCACATCTTCCACTTCTCTCACTTCATCCACTTCTTCCTCTTCTTCTTCTTCCACTTCTTGTGCTTCTTCTTCTTCGTCCAGTTCGTCAACTTCGTCCAGTTCATCAACTTCGTCACTTCATCCACTTCGTTCACTTCATTCACTTCGTCCACTTCTTCCACTTTATGCACTTTATCCACTTTGTCCACTTCGTCCACTTCGTCCACTTCGTACACTTCTTCCACTTCATCCACTTCTTCTTCTTCTTCCACTTGTACCACTTCTTCTTCTTCTTCCACTTCTTCTCCTTCTTCTTCGTCCAGTTCGTCAATTTCGTCCAGTTCGTCAACTTCGTCCACTTTCTCCACTTCGTTCACTTCATTCACTTAGTCCACTTCGTCCACTTCCTCCACTTTGTTCATTTCATTCACTTCGTCCACGTCGTCCACTTCGTCCACTTCACCCACTACGTCCACTTCTTCCACTTCGTGCATATCGTCCACTTCGTGCACTTCGTCCACTTCGTCAACTACGAGTCAACTTCGTCCACTTCGTACACTTCTTCCACTTCTTCGACTCCATCCACTTCTTCTTCTTCCACTTGTACCACTTCTTCTTCTTCTTCTTCCACTTCTTCTCCTTCTTCTTCTTCTTCTTCCACTTCGTCCACTTCGCCCACTTCGTCCACTTCGTCCACTTCGCCCACTTCGTCCACTTCGTCCACTTTGTCCACTTCGTACACTTCTTCCACTTCTTCCACTTCATCCACTTCATCCACTTCTTCTTCTTCTTCCACTTGTACCACTTCTTCTTCTTCTTCCACTTCTTCTCCTTCTTCTTCTTCGTCCAGTTCGTCAACTTCGTCCATTTCGTCAACTTCGTCCACTTCCTCCACTTAGTTCACTTCATTAACTTCGTCCAGTTCTTCCCATTCGTCAATTTCGTCCACTTCGCCCACTTCGTCCACTTCACCCACTTCGTCCACATCATCCACTTTGTCCACTTCTTCCACTTCTTCCACTTCGTGCACTTCGTCCACTTCGTGCACTTCGTCTACTTTGTCCACTTCGTCCACTTCGTCAACTTCTTCCACTTCCTCCACTTCGTCCACTTCTTCTTATTCTTCCACTTCTTCTCATTCTTCTTCTTCGTCCACTTCGTCCAAATCGTCAACTTCGCCCACTTAGTCCACTTGGTGCACTTCGTCCACTTCGTTCAATTCGTTTACTTCGTCCACTTTCACCACTTCGCCCACTTCTTCCGCTTCGTCCACTTCGTCAACTTCGTCCACTTCTTCCACTTCTACCACTTCTTCTTCTTCTTCCACTTCTTCTTCCACTTCTTCTTCGTCCAGTTCATCAACTTCATCCAGTTCGTCAACTTCGTGCACTCGATCCACTTCGTTCACTTCAATCACCTCGTCCACTTCGTCCACTTTATCCACTTCTTCCACTTTGTCCACTTCACCCACTTCGTCCACTTCTTCCACTTCTTACACTTCGTCTTCTTCCTCCACTTCCTCCACTTCCACCACATCGTCTACTTCGCCTACTTCCTCCACTTCGTCCACTTCATTCACTTCGTCCAGTTTGTCCACTTCGTCCACTTCGTCCACTTCTTCCACTTCTTCCACTTCGTCCACTTCTTCCACTTCTTCCACTTCTTCCACTTCCTCCACTTCTTCCGCTTCTTCCACTTCTTCCACTTCTACCACTTCTTCTTCTTCTTCCACTTCTTCTTCTTCGTCCAGATCGTAAACTTCGTCCTGTTCGTCAACTTCGTCCAGTTCGTTCCCTTGGTTCACTTCATTCACTTCATTCACTTCGTCCACTTCTTCCACTTCGTCCACTTCGTCAAGTTTGTCCACTTCGTCCACTTCGTACAGTTCATCAACATCTTCCACTTCTTCCACTTCTTCCACTTCTTCCACTTCTACCACTTCTTCTTCTTCTTCCACTTCTTCTTCTTCGTCCAATTCGTCAACTTCGTCCAGTTCATCAACTTCGTCAACATCGTGCACTTGTCCACTTGGTTCACTTCATTCACTTCGTCCACTTCTTCCACTTCGTCCACTTCGTCAACTTCGTCCACTTTGTCCAATTCGTCCACTTTTTCCACTTCGTCCACTTCGTCCACTTCATCAACTTCGTCCACTTCGTACATTTCGTCCACTTCGTCAACATCGTCCACATCGTCAACTTCGTCCACTTTCCCAACTTAGTCCACTTCTTCCACTTCTTCCACTTCTTCTCCTTCTTCTTCTTCTTCTTCCACTTCGTCTGTTTCCTCCACTTCGTCCACTTCGTTCACTTCATTCACTCCGTCCACTTTGTTCACTTCCTTCACTTCGTCCGCTTCTTTCACTTCGTCCACTTCCTCCACCTCCTCCACTTCTTTCACTTCGTCCACTTCTTCCACTTCGTCCACTTTCTCAACTTTGTTCAGCTCGTCAACTTCGTCCACTTCTTCCACTTCATCCACTTTGTCCAGTTCGTCCACTTCTTCAACTCCGTCCACTTCGTCCACTTCATCCACTTCGTCCACTTCTTCCACTTCTTCCACTTCTTCCACTTCTTCCACTTCTTCCACTTTTTCCACTTCTCCCACTTCTACCACTTCTTCTTCTTCTTCCACTTGTTCTTCTCCTTCCACTTGTTCTTCTTCGTCCACTTCGTCTACTTCTTCCACTTGTTCTTCTTCTTCCACTTCTTCTTCTTCGTCCATTTCCTCAACTTCGACAACTTCGTCAACTTCGTCCACTTCTTCCACATCGTCCACTTCATCCACTTCGTCCACTTCGTCTACTTCCTCCATTCCTCCACTTCGTCCACTTCGTCCACTTCGTCCACTTCGTCCACTTCGTCCACTTCGTTCACTTCTTCCACTTCGTCCACTTCGTCCACTTCTTCCACTTCTTCCACTTCTTCAACTTCGTCCACTTCGTCTAGTTTGTCCACTTCGTGCACTTCTTCCACTTCTTCCACTTCTACCACTTCTTCGTCCAGTTCCTCAACTTCGTCCAGTTCGTCCACTCTGTCCACTTCCTCCACTCTGTGCACTTCGTCCACTTCTTCCACTTCGTCCATTTCGTCTAGTACGTCCTCTCCGTCCACTCCCTCCACCTCGTCCACTCCGTCCACTTCATCCACCCCGTCCACTCCGTCCACTTCTTCCACTTTTTCCACTTCTCCCAGTTCTTCCACTTCGTCCACTTCGTCAACTTCGTCCACTTCCACTACTTCCTCCACTTCGTCTACTTTGTCCAATTGGCCCAATTCGTCCACATCGTCCACCTCCTCAACTTACACAACTTCGTCCACTTTGTCCACTTCGTCCACCTCTTCCACTTCGTCCCCTTCGTCGACTTCCTCCACTACGTCCACTTCATCCACTTCCACTACTTCCTCCACTTTGTCCACTTCGTCCACTTCATCCACTTGGTCCACTTGGATCGTCCAGTTCGTCCACTTTGTCCACTTCGTCCACTCTGTGCACTTCGTCCACTGCGTCCTCTCCGTCCACTCCATCCACTTCGTCCACTCTGTGCACTACGTCCACTCTGTGCACTATGTCCACTCTGTGCACTACGTCCACTCCGTCCACTTCGTCCTCTCCGTCCACTTCGTCCACTTCTTCCACTTCTCCCACTTCTTCCACTTCGTCCACTTCGTCAACTTCGTCCACTTTGTTCAATTCGTCCACTTCGTACACCTCCTCAACTTACACAAGTTCGTCCACTTTGTCCACTTTGTCCACCTCTTCCACTTCGTCCCCTTCGTGCACTTCGTCCACTACGTCCACTTCGTCCACTTCGTCCACTACGTCCACTTCATCTACTTCCTCCACTTCCTCCACTTCCTCCACTTCGTACACTTCCTCCACTTCCTCCACTTCCTCCACTTCGTGCACTTCGTCCACTTCGTCAACTTCGTCCACTTCGTCCTCTTCTTCCACTTCCTCCACTTCCTCCACTTCATCCACTTCGTCCACTTCGTCCACTTCGTCCACTTCGTCCACTTCGTCCACTTCGTCCACTTTGTCCACTTCGTCCACTTCGTCCACTTCGTCCACTTCGTCCACTTCGTCCACTTCGTCCACTTCTTCCACTTCTTCCACTTCATCCACTTCGTCCACTTCCTCCACTTCCTCCACTTCCTCCACTTCCTCCACTTCCTCCACTTCCTCCACTTCGTCCACTTCCTCCACTTCGTCCGATTCGTCCACTTCGTCCACTTCCTCAACTTCGACAACTTCGTCAACTTCGTCCACTTCGTCCAATTCTTCCACTTCTTCCACATCGTCCACTTACTCCATTCGTCTACTTCCTCCACTTCCTCAATTTCTACAACTTCGTCCACTTCTTCCACTTCGTGCACTTCATCCACCTTGTCCACTTCGTCAACTTCGTCCACTTCCTCCACTTCTTCCACTTCTTCCACTTCCTCCACTTCGTCCTCTTCGTCCACTGCGTCCACTTCGTCCACTTATTCCACTTCTTCCACTTCTTCCACTTCGTCCACTTCTTCCACTTCTTCCACTTCTTCCACTTCTTCCACTTCTACCAGTTCTTCTTCTTCTTCCACTTCTTCGTCCACTTCGTCCACTTCCTCCACTTCGTGCACTTTGTCCACTTCGTTCAATTCGTTCACTTCGTCCACTTTGTTCACTTCTCCCACTTCTTCCACTTCCTGCACTTCCTCCAGTTCGTTAAGATCGTCCACTTCGTTTACTTCGTCCACTTCGTCCACTTCGTCCACTTCGTCCACTTCTTCCACTTCGTCCACTTCGTCCATTTCGTCCACTTCTTCCACTTCTTCCACTTCTTCCACTTCTTTCACTTCTTCCACTTCTTCCACTTCTTCCACTTCTTTCACTTCTTCCACTTCTTCCACTTCTTCCACTTCTTCCACTTCTTCTTCTTCTTCCACTTCTTCTCCTTCTTCTTCTTCGTCTAGTTCGTGAACTTCGTAAACTTCGTCCAGTTGGTCCACTTCATGCACTTCGTGCACTTCGTCCACTTCGTTCACATCCTCCACTTCGTCTACTTCGTTCACATCCTCCACTTCTTCAACATCGTCCACTTCATCAACTTCGTCCACTTCTTCCACTCCTTAACTTTGTCCACTTCGTCCACTTCGTCGCCTTCGTCCACTTCTTCCACTTCTTCTCCTTCTTCTTCATCAACTTCGTCAACTTCGTCCACTTCCAAAACTTCGTCCAGTTTGTCCACTTCGTCCACTTCTTCCACTTTGTCCACTTCGTCCACTTTGTCTTTTTCCCCAACTTTGTCCACTTCGTCAAATTCATCCCACTTCTTCAACTTCATCCACTTCGTCAACTTCGTGCACTTCGTGCAGTTCGTCCACTTCGTCAACGTCGTCCACTTCGTTCACTTCGTCCACTTCGTCAACGTCGTTCACTTCGTCCACTTCGTCCACTTCTTCCACTTCTTCCACTTCTTCTTCTTTGTCCACTTCGTGCACTTCGTTCACTTCGTCCACTTTGTCCACTTCTCCCACTTCTTCCACTTCCTCCACTTCCTCCACTTCCTCCACTTAGTTTAGATCGTCCACTTCGTTCACTTGGTCCACTTCGTCCACTTCGTCCACTTCGTCCACTTCGTCCACTTCGTCCACTTCATCCACTTGGTCCACTTCGTCCACTTCATAAACTTCTTCAACTTCTTCCACTTCTTCCACTTTTCCACTTTTTCCACTTCTTCTTCTTTGTCCACGTCGTCAACTTCCTCCACTTCCTCCACTTCGTCCACTTTGTCCACTTCCCCCTCTTCATCCACTTCCTCCACTTCGTTCAGATCGTCCACTTCGTTCACGTCGTCAACTTCGTCCACTTCTTCCACTTCGTCAATTTCGTCCACTTCGTCCATTTCGTCAACTTCGTCCACTTCGTCCACTTCGTCCACTTCGTCCACTTCGTCCACTTCGTCCACTTCGTCCATTTCGTCCACTTCTTCCACTTCTTCCACTTCTTTCACTTCTTCCACTTCTTCCACTTCTTCCACTTCTCCCACTTCTTCCACTTCTTCCACTTCTCCCACTTCTTCCACTTCTTCTTCTTCTTCCACTTCTTCTCCTTCTTCTTCTTCGTCTAGTTCGTGAACTTCGTAAACTTCGTCCAGTTGGTCCACTTCATGCACTTCGTGCACTTCGTCCACTTCGTTCACATCCTCCACTTCGTCTACTTCGTTCACATCCTCCACTTCTTCAACATCGTCCACTTCATCAACTTCGTCCACTTCTTCCACTCCTTAACTTTGTCCACTTCGTCCACTTAGTCACCTTCCTCCACTTCTTCAACTTCGTCCACTTCGTCTACTTCTTGCACTTCGTCCACTTCGTCCACTGCATCAACTTCGTCCACTTCTTCCACTTCTTCTCCTTGTTCTTCTTCGTCAACTTCCTCCACTTCCTCCACTTCATCCACTTCGTCAACTTCCTCCACTTCCTCCACTTCTATCACTTCGTCCACTTGTCTACTTCGTCCACTTTTTTCAGATCGTCAACTTCATCCATTTGTTCCACTTCGTCCATTTCTTCCACTTCGTCAACTTCGTCCATTTCCTCAACTTCGTCCACTTCGTCAACTTACTTAACTTTGTCGACTTCGTCCACTTTGTCAACTTCGTCCACTTTTTCAACTTCGTCCACTTCGTCCACTACGTCGACTTCGTTCACTTCGTCCACTTCGTCCACTTCGTCCACTTCTTCCACTTCTTCTCCTTCTTCTTCATCAACTTCGTCAACTTCGTCCACTTCCTCAACTTCGTCCACTTCGTCATCTTCGTCCACTTCGTCCACTTCGTCGACTTCGTCCACTTCTTCCACTACTTCTCCTTCTTCTTCATCAACTTCGTCAACTTCGTCCTCTTCCTCAACTTCGTCCACTTCGTCCAGTTTGTCCACTTCGTCCACTTCTTCAACTTCGTAAACTTCGTCCACTTCGTCAATTTCGTCCACTTCGTCATCTACCCCAACTTTGTACACTTCGTCAAATTCGTCCGCTTCTTCAACTTCATCCACTTCGTGAACTTCGTGCACTTCGTCCACTTCGTCAACGTCGTCCACTTCGTTCACTTCGCCCACTACTTCCACTTCTTCCACTTCTTCCACTTCTTCTTCTTTGTCCACTTCGTAAACTTCCTCCACTTCGTTCACTTCGTCCACTTCCTCCACTTACTCCACTTACTCAACTTCGTCCACTTCGTCCTCTTCGTCCACTTCGTCCATTTTGTCCACATCGTCCACTTCTTCCACTTCGTCAATTTCGTCCACTTCGTCCACTTCCACCACTTCCTCCATTTCCTCCACTTCGTCCAATTCGTCCAATTCGTCCACTTCCTCAACTTTCGCCCACTTCGTCCAGTTCGTCCACTTCTTCCACTTCGTGCACTTCATCCACTTCGTCCACTTCTTCCACTTCGTCCACTTCATCCTCTTCGTCCACTTCGTCCTCTTCGTCCACTTCGTCCACTTCGTCCACTTCGCCCACTTCTTCCACTTCTTCCATTTCGTCCACTTCTTCCACTTCTTCTTCTTCTTCCACTTCTTCTCGTTCTTCTTCTTCGTCAACTTCGTCCAGTTCGTTAGCTTCGTCCACTTACTCCACTTCGTGCACTTCGTCCAATTCGTCCACCTCGTTCAGTTCGTTCACTTTGTCCACTTCTCCATCTTCATCCACTTCCTCCACTTCCTCCACTTCGTTCAGATCGTCCACTTCGTTCACTTTGTCAACTTCGTCCACTTCTTCCACTTCTTCTTCTTCTTCCATTTCGTCCAATTCTTCCACTTCGTCCACTTCGTCCACTTCTTCCACTTCTTCCACTTCTTCCACTTCTTTCACTTCTTCCACTTCTTCCACTTCTTCCACTTCTCCCACTTCTTCCACTTCTTCCACTTCTACCAGTTCTTCTTCTTCTTCCACTTCTTCGTCCACTTCCTCCACTTCCTCCACTTCGTGCACTTTGTCCACTTCGTTCAATTCGTTCACTTCGCCCACTTTGTCCACTTCTCCCACTTCTTCCACTTCTTGCACTTCCTCCAGTTCGTTAAGATCGTCCACTTCGTTCACTTCGTCCACTTCTTCCACTTCGTCCACTTCGTCCACTTCTTCCCCTTCTTCCACTTCTTTCACTTCTTCCACTTCTTCCATTTCTTCCACTTCTTCCACTTCTTCCGCTTCTTCTTCTTCTTCCACTTCTTGTCCTTCTTCTTCTTCGTCTAGTTCGTGAGGTTCGTGACTTCGTCAACATCGTCCACTTCGTTCACATCGTCCTCTTCGTCTACTTCGTCCACTTCTTCCACTTTTTCCACTTCGTCCACTTCTTCCACTTCGTCCCCTTCGTCCACTTCTTCCACTTCTTCCACTTCTTCTCCTTCTTCTTCATCGTCAAATTCGTGAACATCGTCCACTTCGTCCACTTGCTCGACTTCCTCCACTTCCTCCACTTCCTCCAATTCGTCCACTTCATCCACTTCGCCCGCTTCGTGCACTTGTTCCACTTCGTCCACTTCGCCCACTTCGTCCTCTTCCTCCAGTTCGTCCACTTCCTCCACTTCCTCCACTTCGTCCAGTTTGTCCACTTCTTGCACTTCTTCCACATCTTCTTCGTCCACTTCGTCAACTTCGTCCACTTCTTCCACTTCTTCTCCTTCTGCTTCATCAACTTTGTCAACTTCGTCCACTTCCAAAACTTCGTCCAGTTTGTCCACTTCGTCCACTTCTTCCACTTTGTCCACTTCGTCCACTTCGTCTTCTTCCCCAACTTTGTCCACTTCGTCAAATTCATCCCACTTCTTCAACTTCATCCACTTCGTTAACTTCGTGCACTTCGTCCACTTCGTCAACGTCGTCCACTTCGTCCACTTCTTCCACTTCTTCCACTTCTTCCACTTCTTCTTCTTTGTCCACTTCGTCCACTTCGTCCACTTCGTTCACTTCGTCCACTTCGTCCACTTCGTCCACTTCATCCACATGGTCCACTTCGTCCACTTCATAAACTTCTTCAACTTCTTCCACTTCTTCCACTTTTCCACTTTTTCCACTTCTTCTTTGTCCACGTCGTCAACTTTGTCCACTTCCTCCACTTCGTCCACTTTGTCCACTTCTCCCTCCTCATCCACTTCCTCCACTTCCTCCACTTCGTTCAGATCGTCCACTTCGTTCACGTCGTCAACTTCGTCCACTTCGTCCACTTCTTCCACTTCGTCAATTTCGTCCACTTCGTCCATTTCGTCAACTTCATCCACTTCGTCCACTTCCTCCACTTCGTCCACTTCGTCCATTTCGTCCACTTCTTCCACTTCTTCCACTTCTTCCACTTCTTCCACTTCTTCCACTTCTTCCACTTCTTTCACTTCTTCCACTTCTTCCACTTCTTCCACTTCTTCCACTTCTCCCACTTCTTCCACTTCTTCTTCTTCTTCCACTTCTTCTCCTTCTTCTTCTACGTCTAGTTCGTGAACTTCGTAAACTTCGTCCAGTTGGTCCACTTCATGCACTTCGTGCACTTCGTCCACTTCGTTCACATCCTCCACTTCGTCTACTTCGTTCACATCCTCCACTTCTTCAACATCTTCCACTTCATCAATTTCGTCCACTTCTTCCACTCCTTAACTTTGTCCACTTCCTCCACTTCGTCACCTTCGTCCACTTCTTCAACTTCGTCCACTTCATCTACTTCTTGCACTTCGTCGACTTCGTCCACTTCATCAACTTCGTCCACTTCTTCCACTTCTTCTCCTTGTTCTTCTTCGTCAACTTCGTCAACTTCCTCCACTTCCTCCACTTCATCCACTTCGTCAACTTCCTCCACTTCCTCCACTTCTTCCACTTCGTCCACTTGTCTACTTCGTCCACTTTTTTCAGATCGTCAACTTCGTCCATTTCTTCCACTTCGTCCATTTCTTCCACTTCGTCAACTTCGTCCATTTCCTCAAATTCGTCCACTTCGTCAACTTACTTAACTTTGTCCACTTCGTCCACTTTGTCAACTTCGTCCACCTTTTCAACTTCGTCCACTTCGTCCACTACGTCGACTTCGTTCACTTCGTCCACTTCGTCCACTTCGTCAACTTCGTCCACTTCGTCCACTTCTTCTCCTTCTTCTTCATCAACTTCGTCAACTTCGTCCACTTCGTCATCTTCGTCCACTTCGTCGACTTCGTCCACTTCTTCCACTACTTCTCCTTCTTCTTCATCAACTTTGTCAACTTCGTCCTCTTCCTCAACTTCGTCCACTTCGTCCAGTTTGTCCACTTCGTCCACTTCTTCAACTTCGTAAACTTCGTCCACTTCGTCAATTTCGTCCACTTCGTCATCTACCCCAACTTTGTACACTTCGTCAAATTCGTCCGCTTCTTCAACTTCATCCACTTCGTGAACTTCGTGCACTTCGTCCACTTCGTCAACGTCGTCCACTTCGTTCACTTCGCCCACTACTTCCACTTCTTCCACTTCTTCCACTTCTTCTTCTTTGTCCACTTCGTAAACTTCCTCCACTTCGTTCACTTCGTCCACTTCCTCCACTTACTCCACTTACTCAACTTCGTCCACTTCGTCCTCTTCGTCCTCTTCATCCATTTTGTCCACATCGTCCACTTCTTCCACTTCGTCAATTTCGTCCACTTCGTCCACTTCCACCACTTCCTCCATTTCCTCCACTTCGTCCAATTCGTCCAATTCGTCCACTTCCTCAACTTTCGCCCACTTCGTCCAGTTCGTCCACTTCTTCCACTTCGTGCACTTCATCCACTTCGTCCACTTCTTCCACTTCGTCCACTTCATCCTCTTCGTCCACTTCGTCCTCTTCGTCCACTTCGTCCACTTCGTCCACTTCGCCCACTTCTTCCACTTCTTCCATTTCGTCCACTTCTTCCACTTCTTCTTCTTCTTCCACTTCTTCTCGTTCTTCTTCTTCGTCAACTTCGTCCAGTTCGTTAGCTTCGTCCACTTACTCCACTTCGTGCACTTCGTCCAATTCGTCCACCTCATTCAGTTCGTTCACTTTGTCCACTTCTCCCTCTTCATCCACTTCCTCCACTTCCTCCACTTCGTTCAGATCGTCCACTTCGTCCATTTCGTCAACTTCATCCACTTTGTCCACTTCGTCCACTTCCTCCACTTCGTCCACTTCGTCCATTTCGTCCACTTCTTCCACTTCTTCCACTTCTTCCACTTCTTCCACTTCTTCCACTTTTCCACTTTTTCCACTTCTTCTTTGTCCACGTCGTCAACTTCGTCCACTTCCTCCACTTCGTCCACTTTGTCCACTTCTCCCTCCTCATCCACTTCCTCCACTTCCTCCACTTCGTTCAGATCGTCCACTTCGTTCACGTCGTCAACTTCGTCCACTTCGTCCACTTCTTCCACTTCGTCAATTTCGTCCACTTCGTCCATTTCGTCAACTTCATCCACTTTGTCCACTTCGTCCACTTCCTCCACTTCGTCCACTTCGTCCATTTCGTCCACTTCTTCCACTTCTTCCACTTCTTCCACTTCTTCCACTTCTTCCACTTCTTCCACTTCTTTCACTTCTTCCACTTCTTCCACTTCTTCCACTTCTTCCACTTCTCCCACTTCTTCCACTTCTTCTTCTTCTTCCACTTCTTCTCCTTCTTCTTCTACGTCTAGTTCGTGAACTTCGTAAACTTCGTCCAGTTGGTCCACTTCATGCACTTCGTGCACTTCGTCCACTTCGTTCACATCCTCCACTTCGTCTACTTCGTTCACATCCTCCACTTCTTCAACATCATCCACTTCATCAACTTCGTCCACTTCTTCCACTCCTTAACTTTGTCCACTTCGTCCACTTCGTCACCTTCGTCCACTTCTTCAACTTCGTCCACTTCGTCTACTTCTTGCACTTCGTCCACTTCGTCCACTTCATCAACTTCGTCCACTTCTTCCACTTCTTCTCCTTTTTCTTCTTCGTCAACTTCGTCAACTTCCTCCACTTCCTCCACTTCATCCACTTCGTCAACTTCCTCCACTTCCTCCACTTCTTCCACTTCGTCCACTTGTCTACTTCGTCCACTTTTTTCAGATCGTCAACTTCGTCCATTTCTTCCACTTCGTCAACTTCGTCCATTTCCTCAACTTCGTCCATTTCCTCAACTTCGTCCACTTCGTCAACTTACTTAACTTTGTCGACTTCGTCCACTTTTTCAACTTCGTCCACTTCGTCCACTACGTCGACTTCGTCCACTTCGTCCACTTCGTTCACTTCGTCCACTTCATCCACTTCGTCCACTTCGTCCTCTTCATCCATTTTGTCCACATCGTCCACTTCTTCCACTTCGTCAATTTCGTCCACTTCGTCCACTTCCACCACTTCCTCCATTTCCTCCACTTCGTCCAATTCGTCCAATTCGTCCAATTCGTCCACTTTCCCAACTTAGTCCACTTCTTCCACTTCTTCCACTTCTTCTCCTTCTTCTTCTTCTTCTTCCACTTCCTCTGTTTCCTCCACTTCGTCCACTTCGTTCACTTCATTCACTCCGTCCACTTTGTTCACTTCCTTCACTTCGTCCGCTTCTTTCACTTCGTCCACTTCCTCCACCTCCTCCACTTCTTTCACTTCGTCCACTTCTTCCACTTCGTCCACTTTCTCAACTTTGTTCAGCTCGTCAACTTCGTCCACTTCTTCCACTTCATCCACTTTGTCCAGTTCGTCCACTTCTTCAACTCCGTCCACTTCGTCCACTTCATCCACTTCGTCCACTTCTTCCACTTCTTCCACTTCTTCCACTTCTTCCACTTCTTCCACTTTTTCCACTTCTCCCACTTCTACCACTTCTTCTTCTTCTTCCACTTGTTCTTCTCCTTCCACTTGTTCTTCTTCGTCCACTTCGTCTACTTCTTCCACTTGTTCTTCTTCTTCCACTTCTTCTTCTTCGTCCATTTCCTCAACTTCGACAACTTCGTCAACTTCGTCCACTTCTTCCACATCGTCCACTTCATCCACTTCGTCCACTTCGTCTACTTCCTCCATTCCTCCACTTCGTCCACTTCGTCCACTTCGTCCACTTCGTCCACTTCGTCCACTTCGTTCACTTCTTCCACTTCGTCCACTTCGTCCACTTCTTCCACTTCTTCCACTTCTTCAACTTCGTCCACTTCGTCTAGTTTGTCCACTTCGTGCACTTCTTCCACTTCTTCCACTTCTACCACTTCTTCGTCCAGTTCCTCAACTTCGTCCAGTTCGTCCACTCTGTCCACTTCCTCCACTCTGTGCACTTCGTCCACTTCTTCCACTTCGTCCATTTCGTCTAGTACGTCCTCTCCGTCCACTCCCTCCACCTCGTCCACTCCGTCCACTTCATCCACCCCGTCCACTCCGTCCACTTCTTCCACTTTTTCCACTTCTCCCAGTTCTTCCACTTCGTCCACTTCGTCAACTTCGTCCACTTCCACTACTTCCTCCACTTCGTCTACTTTGTCCAATTGGCCCAATTCGTCCACATCGTCCACCTCCTCAACTTACACAACTTCGTCCACCTCCTCCACTTTGTCCACTTCGTCCACCTCTTCCACTTCGTCCCCTTCGTCGACTTCCTCCACTACGTCCACTTCATCCACTTCCACTACTTCCTCCACTTTGTCCACTTCGTCCACTTCATCCACTTGGTCCACTTGGATCGTCCAGTTCGTCCACTTTGTCCACTTCGTCCACTCTGTGCACTTCGTCCACTGCGTCCTCTCCGTCCACTCCATCCACTTCGTCCACTCTGTGCACTACGTCCACTCTGTGCACTATGTCCACTCTGTGCACTACGTCCACTCCGTCCACTTCGTCCTCTCCGTCCACTTCGTCCACTTCTTCCACTTCTCCCACTTCTTCCACTTCGTCCACTTCGTCAACTTCGTCAACTTCGTCCACTTTGTTCAATTCGTCCACTTCGTACACCTCCTCAACTTACACAAGTTCGTCCACTTTGTCCACTTTGTCCACCTCTTCCACTTCGTCCCCTTCGTGCACTTCGTCCACTACGTCCACTTCGTCCACTTCGTCCACTACGTCCACTTCATCTACTTCCTCCACTTCCTCCACTTCCTCCACTTCGTACACTTCCTCCACTTCCTCCACTTCCTCCACTTCGTGCACTTCGTCCACTTCGTCAACTTCGTCCACTTCGTCCTCTTCTTCCACTTCCTCCACTTCCTCCACTTCATCCACTTCGTCCACTTCGTCCACTTCGTCCACTTCGTCCACTTCGTCCACTTCGTCCACTTCGTCCACTTTGTCCACTTCGTCCACTTCGTCCACTTCGTCCACTTCGTCCACTTCGTCCACTTCTTCCACTTCTTCCACTTCATCCACTTCGTCCACTTCCTCCACTTCCTCCACTTCCTCCACTTCCTCCACTTCCTCCACTTCCTCCACTTCCTCCACTTCGTCCGATTCGTCCACTTCGTCCACTTCCTCAACTTCGACAACTTCGTCAACTTCGTCCACTTCGTCCAATTCTTCCACTTCTTCCACATCGTCCACTTACTCCATTCGTCTACTTCCTCCACTTCCTCAATTTCTACAACTTCGTCCACTTCTTCCACTTCGTGCACTTCATCCACCTTGTCCACTTCGTCAACTTCGTCCACTTCCTCCACTTCTTCCACTTCTTCCACTTCCTCCACTTCGTCCTCTTCGTCCACTGCGTCCACTTCGTCCACTTATTCCACTTCTTCCACTTCTTCCACTTCGTCCACTTCTTCCACTTCTTCCACTTCTTCCACTTCTTCCACTTCTACCAGTTCTTCTTCTTCTTCCACTTCTTCGTCCACTTCGTCCACTTCCTCCACTTCGTGCACTTTGTCCACTTCGTTCAATTCGTTCACTTCGTCCACTTTGTTCACTTCTCCCACTTCTTCCACTTCCTGCACTTCCTCCAGTTCGTTAAGATCGTCCACTTCGTTTACTTCGTCCACTTCGTCCACTTCGTCCACTTCGTCCACTTCTTCCACTTCGTCCACTTCGTCCATTTCGTCCACTTCTTCCACTTCTTCCACTTCTTCCACTTCTTCCACTTCTTTCACTTCTTCCACTTCTTCCACTTCTTCCACTTCTTTCACTTCTTCCACTTCTTCCACTTCTTCCACTTCTTCCACTTCTTCTTCTTCTTCCACTTCTTCTCCTTCTTCTTCTTCGTCTAGTTCGTGAACTTCGTAAACTTCGTCCAGTTGGTCCACTTCATGCACTTCGTGCACTTCGTCCACTTCGTTCACATCCTCCACTTCGTCTACTTCGTTCACATCCTCCACTTCTTCAACATCGTCCACTTCATCAACTTCGTCCACTTCTTCCACTCCTTAACTTTGTCCACTTCGTCCACTTCGTCGCCTTCGTCCACTTCTTCCACTTCTTCTCCTTCTTCTTCATCAACTTCGTCAACTTCGTCCACTTCCAAAACTTCGTCCAGTTTGTCCACTTCGTCCACTTCTTCCACTTTGTCCACTTCGTCCACTTTGTCTTTTTCCCCAACTTTGTCCACTTCGTCAAATTCATCCCACTTCTTCAACTTCATCCACTTCGTCAACTTCGTGCACTTCGTGCAGTTCGTCCACTTCGTCAACGTCGTCCACTTCGTTCACTTCGTCCACTTCGTCAACGTCGTTCACTTCGTCCACTTCGTCCACTTCTTCCACTTCTTCCACTTCTTCTTCTTTGTCCACTTCGTGCACTTCGTTCACTTCGTCCACTTTGTCCACTTCTCCCACTTCTTCCACTTCCTCCACTTCCTCCACTTCCTCCACTTAGTTTAGATCGTCCACTTCGTTCACTTGGTCCACTTCGTCCACTTCGTCCACTTCGTCCACTTCGTCCACTTCGTCCACTTCATCCACTTGGTCCACTTCGTCCACTTCATAAACTTCTTCAACTTCTTCCACTTCTTCCACTTTTCCACTTTTTCCACTTCTTCTTCTTTGTCCACGTCGTCAACTTCCTCCACTTCCTCCACTTCGTCCACTTTGTCCACTTCCCCCTCTTCATCCACTTCCTCCACTTCGTTCAGATCGTCCACTTCGTTCACGTCGTCAACTTCGTCCACTTCTTCCACTTCGTCAATTTCGTCCACTTCGTCCATTTCGTCAACTTCCTCCACTTCGTCCACTTCGTCCACTTCGTCCACTTCGTCCACTTCGTCCACTTCGTCCACTTCGTCCACTTCGTCCATTTCGTCCACTTCTTCCACTTCTTCCACTTCTTTCACTTCTTCCACTTCTTCCACTTCTTCCACTTCTCCCACTTCTTCCACTTCTTCCACTTCTCCCACTTCTTCCACTTCTTCTTCTTCTTCCACTTCTTCTCCTTCTTCTTCTTCGTCTAGTTCGTGAACTTCGTAAACTTCGTCCAGTTGGTCCACTTCATGCACTTCGTGCACTTCGTCCACTTCGTTCACATCCTCCACTTCGTCTACTTCGTTCACATCCTCCACTTCTTCAACATCGTCCACTTCATCAACTTCGTCCACTTCTTCCACTCCTTAACTTTGTCCACTTCGTCCACTTAGTCACCTTCCTCCACTTCTTCAACTTCGTCCACTTCGTCTACTTCTTGCACTTCGTCCACTTCGTCCACTGCATCAACTTCGTCCACTTCTTCCACTTCTTCTCCTTGTTCTTCTTCGTCAACTTCCTCCACTTCCTCCACTTCATCCACTTCGTCAACTTCCTCCACTTCCTCCACTTCTATCACTTCGTCCACTTGTCTACTTCGTCCACTTTTTTCAGATCGTCAACTTCATCCATTTGTTCCACTTCGTCCATTTCTTCCACTTCGTCAACTTCGTCCATTTCCTCAACTTCGTCCACTTCGTCAACTTACTTAACTTTGTCGACTTCGTCCACTTTGTCAACTTCGTCCACTTTTTCAACTTCGTCCACTTCGTCCACTACGTCGACTTCGTTCACTTCGTCCACTTCGTCCACTTCGTCCACTTCTTCCACTTCTTCTCCTTCTTCTTCATCAACTTCGTCAACTTCGTCCACTTCCTCAACTTCGTCCACTTCGTCATCTTCGTCCACTTCGTCCACTTCGTCCACTTCTTCCACTACTTCTCCTTCTTCTTCATCAACTTCGTCAACTTCGTCCTCTTCCTCAACTTCGTCCACTTCGTCCAGTTTGTCCACTTCGTCCACTTCTTCAACTTCGTAAACTTCGTCCACTTCGTCAATTTCGTCCACTTCGTCATCTACCCCAACTTTGTACACTTCGTCAAATTCGTCCGCTTCTTCAACTTCATCCACTTCGTGAACTTCGTGCACTTCGTCCACTTCGTCAACGTCGTCCACTTCGTTCACTTCGCCCACTACTTCCACTTCTTCCACTTCTTCCACTTCTTCTTCTTTGTCCACTTCGTAAACTTCCTCCACTTCGTTCACTTCGTCCACTTCCTCCACTTACTCCACTTACTCAACTTCGTCCACTTCGTCCTCTTCGTCCACTTCGTCCATTTTGTCCACATCGTCCACTTCTTCCACTTCGTCAATTTCGTCCACTTCGTCCACTTCCACCACTTCCTCCATTTCCTCCACTTCGTCCAATTCGTCCAATTCGTCCACTTCCTCAACTTTCGCCCACTTCGTCCAGTTCGTCCACTTCTTCCACTTCGTGCACTTCATCCACTTCGTCCACTTCTTCCACTTCGTCCACTTCATCCTCTTCGTCCACTTCGTCCTCTTCGTCCACTTCGTCCACTTCGTCCACTTCGCCCACTTCTTCCACTTCTTCCATTTCGTCCACTTCTTCCACTTCTTCTTCTTCTTCCACTTCTTCTCGTTCTTCTTCTTCGTCAACTTCGTCCAGTTCGTTAGCTTCGTCCACTTACTCCACTTCGTGCACTTCGTCCAATTCGTCCACCTCGTTCAGTTCGTTCACTTTGTCCACTTCTCCATCTTCATCCACTTCCTCCACTTCCTCCACTTCGTTCAGATCGTCCACTTCGTTCACTTTGTCAACTTCGTCCACTTCTTCCACTTCTTCTTCTTCTTCCATTTCGTCCAATTCTTCCACTTCGTCCACTTCGTCCACTTCTTCCACTTCTTCCACTTCTTCCACTTCTTTCACTTCTTCCACTTCTTCCACTTCTTCCACTTCTCCCACTTCTTCCACTTCTTCCACTTCTACCAGTTCTTCTTCTTCTTCCACTTCTTCGTCCACTTCCTCCACTTCCTCCACTTCGTGCACTTTGTCCACTTCGTTCAATTCGTTCACTTCGCCCACTTTGTCCACTTCTCCCACTTCTTCCACTTCTTGCACTTCCTCCAGTTCGTTAAGATCGTCCACTTCGTTCACTTCGTCCACTTCTTCCACTTCGTCCACTTCGTCCACTTCTTCCCCTTCTTCCACTTCTTTCACTTCTTCCACTTCTTCCATTTCTTCCACTTCTTCCACTTCTTCCGCTTCTTCTTCTTCTTCCACTTCTTGTCCTTCTTCTTCTTCGTCTAGTTCGTGAGGTTCGTGACTTCGTCAACATCGTCCACTTCGTTCACATCGTCCTCTTCGTCTACTTCGTCCACTTCTTCCACTTTTTCCACTTCGTCCACTTCTTCCACTTCGTCCCCTTCGTCCACTTCTTCCACTTCTTCCACTTCTTCTCCTTCTTCTTCATCGTCAAATTCGTGAACATCGTCCACTTCGTCCACTTGCTCGACTTCCTCCACTTCCTCCACTTCCTCCAATTCGTCCACTTCATCCACTTCGCCCGCTTCGTGCACTTGTTCCACTTCGTCCACTTCGCCCACTTCGTCCTCTTCCTCCAGTTCGTCCACTTCCTCCACTTCCTCCACTTCGTCCAGTTTGTCCACTTCTTGCACTTCTTCCACATCTTCTTCGTCCACTTCGTCAACTTCGTCCACTTCTTCCACTTCTTCTCCTTCTGCTTCATCAACTTTGTCAACTTCGTCCACTTCCAAAACTTCGTCCAGTTTGTCCACTTCGTCCACTTCTTCCACTTTGTCCACTTCGTCCACTTCGTCTTCTTCCCCAACTTTGTCCACTTCGTCAAATTCATCCCACTTCTTCAACTTCATCCACTTCGTTAACTTCGTGCACTTCGTCCACTTCGTCAACGTCGTCCACTTCGTCCACTTCTTCCACTTCTTCCACTTCTTCCACTTCTTCTTCTTTGTCCACTTCGTCCACTTCGTCCACTTCGTTCACTTCGTCCACTTCGTCCACTTCGTCCACTTCATCCACATGGTCCACTTCGTCCACTTCATAAACTTCTTCAACTTCTTCCACTTCTTCCACTTTTCCACTTTTTCCACTTCTTCTTTGTCCACGTCGTCAACTTTGTCCACTTCCTCCACTTCGTCCACTTTGTCCACTTCTCCCTCCTCATCCACTTCCTCCACTTCCTCCACTTCGTTCAGATCGTCCACTTCGTTCACGTCGTCAACTTCGTCCACTTCGTCCACTTCTTCCACTTCGTCAATTTCGTCCACTTCGTCCATTTCGTCAACTTCATCCACTTTGTCCACTTCGTCCACTTCCTCCACTTCGTCCACTTCGTCCATTTCGTCCACTTCTTCCACTTCTTCCACTTCTTCCACTTCTTCCACTTCTTCCACTTCTTCCACTTCTTTCACTTCTTCCACTTCTTCCACTTCTTCCACTTCTTCCACTTCTCCCACTTCTTCCACTTCTTCTTCTTCTTCCACTTCTTCTCCTTCTTCTTCTACGTCTAGTTCGTGAACTTCGTAAACTTCGTCCAGTTGGTCCACTTCATGCACTTCGTGCACTTCGTCCACTTCGTTCACATCCTCCACTTCGTCTACTTCGTTCACATCCTCCACTTCTTCAACATCTTCCACTTCATCAACTTCATCCACTTCTTCCACTCCTTAACTTTGTCCACTTCCTCCACTTCGTCACCTTCGTCCACTTCTTCAACTTCGTCCACTTCATCTACTTCTTGCACTTCGTCGACTTCGTCCACTTCATCAACTTCGTCCACTTCTTCCACTTCTTCTCCTTGTTCTTCTTCGTCAACTTCGTCAACTTCCTCCACTTCCTCCACTTCATCCACTTCGTCAACTTCCTCCACTTCCTCCACTTCTTCCACTTCGTCCACTTGTCTACTTCGTCCACTTTTTTCAGATCGTCAACTTCGTCCATTTCTTCCACTTCGTCCATTTCTTCCACTTCGTCAACTTCGTCCATTTCCTCAAATTCGTCCACTTCGTCAACTTACTTAACTTTGTCCACTTCGTCCACTTTGTCAACTTCGTCCACCTTTTCAACTTCGTCCACTTCGTCCACTACGTCGACTTCGTTCACTTCGTCCACTTCGTCCACTTCGTCAACTTCGTCCACTTCGTCCACTTCTTCCACTTCTTCTCCTTCTTCTTCATCAACTTCGTCAACTTCGTCCACTTCGTCATCTTCGTCCACTTCGTCGACTTCGTCCACTTCTTCCACTACTTCTCCTTCTTCTTCATCAACTTTGTCAACTTCGTCCTCTTCCTCAACTTCGTCCACTTCGTCCAGTTTGTCCACTTCGTCCACTTCTTCAACTTCGTAAACTTCGTCCACTTCGTCAATTTCGTCCACTTCGTCATCTACCCCAACTTTGTACACTTCGTCAAATTCGTCCGCTTCTTCAACTTCATCCACTTCGTGAACTTCGTGCACTTCGTCCACTTCGTCAACGTCGTCCACTTCGTTCACTTCGCCCACTACTTCCACTTCTTCCACTTCTTCCACTTCTTCTTCTTTGTCCACTTCGTAAACTTCCTCCACTTCGTTCACTTCGTCCACTTCCTCCACTTACTCCACTTACTCAACTTCGTCCACTTCGTCCTCTTCGTCCTCTTCATCCATTTTGTCCACATTGTCCACTTCTTCCACTTCGTCAATTTCGTCCACTTCGTCCACTTCCACCACTTCCTCCATTTCCTCCACTTCGTCCAATTCGTCCAATTCGTCCACTTCCTCAACTTTCGCCCACTTCGTCCAGTTCGTCCACTTCTTCCACTTCGTGCACTTCATCCACTTCGTCCACTTCTTCCACTTCGTCCACTTCATCCTCTTCGTCCACTTCGTCCTCTTCGTCCACTTCGTCCACTTCGTCCACTTCGCCCACTTCTTCCACTTCTTCCATTTCGTCCACTTCTTCCACTTCTTCTTCTTCTTCCACTTCTTCTCGTTCTTCTTCTTCGTCAACTTCGTCCAGTTCGTTAGCTTCGTCCACTTACTCCACTTCGTGCACTTCGTCCAATTCGTCCACCTCATTCAGTTCGTTCACTTTGTCCACTTCTCCCTCTTCATCCACTTCCTCCACTTCCTCCACTTCGTTCAGATCGTCCACTTCGTCCATTTCGTCAACTTCATCCACTTTGTCCACTTCGTCCACTTCCTCCACTTCGTCCACTTCGTCCATTTCGTCCACTTCTTCCACTTCTTCCACTTCTTCCACTTCTTCCACTTCTTCCACTTTTCCACTTTTTCCACTTCTTCTTTGTCCACGTCGTCAACTTCGTCCACTTCCTCCACTTCGTCCACTTTGTCCACTTCTCCCTCCTCATCCACTTCCTCCACTTCCTCCACTTCGTTCAGATCGTCCACTTCGTTCACGTCGTCAACTTCGTCCACTTCGTCCACTTCTTCCACTTCGTCAATTTCGTCCACTTCGTCCATTTCGTCAACTTCATCCACTTTGTCCACTTCGTCCACTTCCTCCACTTCGTCCACTTCGTCCATTTCGTCCACTTCTTCCACTTCTTCCACTTCTTCCACTTCTTCCACTTCTTCCACTTCTTCCACTTCTTTCACTTCTTCCACTTCTTCCACTTCTTCCACTTCTTCCACTTCTCCCACTTCTTCCACTTCTTCTTCTTCTTCCACTTCTTCTCCTTCTTCTTCTACGTCTAGTTCGTGAACTTCGTAAACTTCGTCCAGTTGGTCCACTTCATGCACTTCGTGCACTTCGTCCACTTCGTTCACATCCTCCACTTCGTCTACTTCGTTCACATCCTCCACTTCTTCAACATCATCCACTTCATCAACTTCGTCCACTTCTTCCACTCCTTAACTTTGTCCACTTCGTCCACTTCGTCACCTTCGTCCACTTCTTCAACTTCGTCCACTTCGTCTACTTCTTGCACTTCGTCCACTTCGTCCACTTCATCAACTTCGTCCACTTCTTCCACTTCTTCTCCTTTTTCTTCTTCGTCAACTTCGTCAACTTCCTCCACTTCCTCCACTTCATCCACTTCGTCAACTTCCTCCACTTCCTCCACTTCTTCCACTTCGTCCACTTGTCTACTTCGTCCACTTTTTTCAGATCGTCAACTTCGTCCATTTCTTCCACTTCGTCAACTTCGTCCATTTCCTCAACTTCGTCCATTTCCTCAACTTCGTCCACTTCGTCAACTTACTTAACTTTGTCGACTTCGTCCACTTTTTCAACTTCGTCCACTTCGTCCACTACGTCGACTTCGTCCACTTCGTCCACTTCGTTCACTTCGTCCACTTCATCCACTTCGTCCACTTCGTCCTCTTCATCCATTTTGTCCACATCGTCCACTTCTTCCACTTCGTCAATTTCGTCCACTTCGTCCACTTCCACCACTTCCTCCATTTCCTCCACTTCGTCCAATTCGTCCAATTCGTCCACTTCCTCAACTTTCGCCCACTTCGTCCAGTTCGTCCACTTCTTCCACTTCGTGCACTTCATCCACTTCGTCCACTTCTTCCACTTCGTCCACTTCATCCTCTTCGTCCACTTCGTCCTCTTCGTCCACTTCGTCCACTTCGTCCACTTCGTCCACTTCGCCCACTTCTTCCACTTCTTCCATTTCGTCCACTTCTTCCACTTCTTCTTCTTCTTCCACTTCTTCTCGTTCTTCTTCTTCGTCAACTTCGTCCAGTTCGTTAGCTTCGTCCACTTACTCCACTTCGTGCACTTCGTCCAATTCGTCCACCTCGTTCAGTTCGTTCACTTTGTCCACTTCTCCCTCTTCATCCACTTCCTCCACTTCCTCCACTTCGTTCAGATCGTCCACTTCGTTCACTTTGTCAACTTCGTCCACTTCTTCCACTTCTTCTTCTTCTTCCATTTCGTCCAATTCTTCCACTTCGTCCACTTCGTCCACTTCTTCCACTTCTTCCACTTCTTCCACTTCTTTCACTTCTTCCACTTCTTCCACTTCTTCCACTTCTCCCACTTCTTCCACTTCTTCCACTTCTACCAGTTCTTCTTCTTCTTCCACTTCTTCGTCCACTTCGTCCACTTCCTCCACTTCGTGCACTTTGTCCACTTCGTTCAATTCGTTCACTTCGCCCACTTTGTCCACTTCTCCCACTTCTTCCACTTCTTGCACTTCCTCCAGTTCGTTAAGATCGTCCACTTCGTCCACTTCGTCCACTTCTTCCACTTCGTCCACTTCGTCCACTTCTTCCCCTTCTTCCACTTCTTTCACTTCTTCCACTTCTTCCATTTCTTCCACTTCTTCCACTTCTTCCGCTTCTTCTTCTTCTTCCACTTCTTGTCCTTCTTCTTCTTCGTCTAGTTCGTGAGGTTCGTGACTTCGTCAACATCGTCCACTTCGTTCACATCGTCCTCTTCGTCTACTTCGTCCACTTCTTCCACTTTTTCCACTTCGTCCACTTCTTCCACTTCGTCCCCTTCGTCCACTTCTTCCACTTCTTCCACTTCTTCTCCTTCTTCTTCATCGTCAAATTCGTGAACATCGTCCACTTCGTCCACTTGCTCGACTTCCTCCACTTCCTCCACTTCCTCCAATTCGTCCACTTCATCCACTTCGCCCGCTTCGTGCACTTGTTCCACTTCGTCCACTTCGCCCACTTCGTCCTCTTCCTCCAGTTCGTCCACTTCCTCCACTTCCTCCACTTCGTCCAGTTTGTCCACTTCTTGCACTTCTTCCACATCTTCTTCGTCCACTTCGTCAACTTCGTCCACTTCTTCCACTTCTTCTCCTTCTGCTTCATCAACTTTGTCAACTTCGTCCACTTCCAAAACTTCGTCCAGTTTGTCCACTTCGTCCACTTCTTCCACTTTGTCCACTTCGTCCACTTCGTCTTCTTCCCCAACTTTGTCCACTTCGTCAAATTCATCCCACTTCTTCAACTTCATCCACTTCGTTAACTTCGTGCACTTCGTCCACTTCGTCCACTTCTTCCACTTCTTCCACTTCTTCCACTTCTTCTTCTTTGTCCACTTCGTCCACTTCGTCCACTTCGTTCACTTCGTCCACTTCGTCCACTTCATCCACATGGTCCACTTCGTCCACTTCATAAACTTCTTCAACTTCTTCCACTTCTTCCACTTTTCCACTTTTTCCACTTCTTCTTTGTCCACGTTGTCAACTTCGTCCACTTCCTCCACTTCGTCCACTTTGTCCACTTCTCCCTCCTCATCCACTTCCTCCACTTCCTCCACTTCGTTCAGATCGTCCACTTCGTTCACGTCGTCAACTTCGTCCACTTCGTCCACTTCTTCCACTTCGTCAATTTCGTCCACTTCGTCCATTTCGTCAACTTCATCCACTTTGTCCACTTGGTCCACTTCGTCCACTTCGTACACTTCTTCCACTTCTTCCACTTCTTCGGCTTCTTCCATTTCTTCCACTAGATCCACTTCTTCTTCTTCTTCCACTTGTACCACTTCTTCTTCTTCTTCCACTTCTTCTCCTTCTTCTTCATCGTCCAGTTCGTCAACTTCGTCCAGCTCGTCAACTTGGTCCACTTTGTCCACTTCGTTCACTTCATTCACTTCGTCGACTTCTTCCACTTCGTCCACTTCGTAACCTTTGTCCACTTCATACACTTCTTCCACTTCTTCCACTTTTTCGACTTCTTCGACATCTTCCACTTCATCCACTTCTTCTTCTTCTTCCACTTGTACCAATACTTCTTCTTCTTCCACTTGTACCACTTCTTCTTCTGCTTCCACTTCTTCTCCTTCTTCTTCATCGTCCAGTTCCTCAACTTCGTCCACTTCATTCACTTCGTCCACTTCGTCCTCTTCTTCCACTTCATCCACTTCACCCACTTCGTCCACTTCGCCCACTTCGTCTACTTCTTCCACTTCGTTCACTTCGTGCACTTCGTCCACTTCTTCCACTTCGTCCACTTCGTGAACTTCGTCCACTTCGCCCAATTTGTCCACTTCATCAGTTCGTCCAGTTCGTCCACTTCGTCCACTTCATCCCCTTCTTCCACTTCGTCCACTTCTTCCACTTCGTCCACTTCGTACACTTCTTCCACTTCTACCACTTCTTCTTCTTCTTCCACTTCCTCTCCTTCTTCTTCGTCCAATTCGTCAACTTCCTCCACTTCGTCAACGTCGTCCAGTTGGTCAACTTCGTCCAGTTGGTCAACTTCGTCCAGTTCGTCAACTTCATCCACTTCGTCGACTTCGTCCACTTCGTGAACTTCGTCCACTTCGCCCATGTCATCCACGTCGTGCAGTTCGTACACTTCGTCCACTTCGTCATCTTCGTACACTTCTTCCACTTCCTCGACTTCTTGCACTTCTTCCACTACTTCCACTTGATCCACTGTCTTCTTCTTCTTCCACTTGTACCACTGCTTCTTCTTCGTCTAGTTCGTCAAATTCGTCTACTTCGTTCACTTCACCCACTTCCTCCACTTCACGCACTTCGTCCACTTCATCCACTTCTTCAACTTCTTCCACTTCGTCCACTTCTTCCACTTCGTCCACTTCGTCCACTTGTTCCACTTCATCCACTTCGTGAACTTCGTCCACTTCGTCCACTTCGCCCACTTCGTGCAATTCGTTCGCTTCGTCCACTTCGTCCACTTCGTACTTTTCTTCCACTTCTTCCACTTCTTCCACTTCTTCCTCTTCTTCCACTTCATCCACTTCTTCTTCTTCTTCCACTTCTTCTCCTTCTTCTTCTTCTTCCAGTTTGTCCACTTCATCCACTTCGTCCACTTGGTCAAGTTTGTCCACTTCGTACACTTCTTCGACTTCTTGCACTTCATCCACTTCTTCTTCTTCTTCCACTTGTACCACTTCTTCTTCTTCTTCCACTTCTTCTCCTTCTTCTTCTTCGTCCAGTTCGTCAACTTCGTCAACTTCGTCCTCTTCCTCCACTTAGTTCACTACATTCACTTCGTCCACTTCTTGCCATTCGTCAACTTCGTCCACTTCGCCCACTTCGTCCACTTCACCCACTTCGTCCACTTCTTCCACTTCGTGCACTTCGTCCACTTCGTCCACTTCATCCACTTCTTCCACTTCGCCCATGTCGTCCACTTCGTGCAGTTCGTCCACTTCGTCCACTTCGTGAACTTCGTCCACTTCGTCCACCTCGTGCAGTTCGTCCACTTTGTCCACTTCGTCCACTTCGACCACTTGGTCCACTTCGTCAACTTCGTCCACTTCGTACACTAATTCCACTTCTTCGACTTCTTCCACTTCTTCCACTTCTTCCAATTGATCCACTTCTTCTTCTTCTTCCACTTGTACCACTGCTTCTTCTTCGTCTAGTTCGTCAACTTCGTCTACTTCGTTCACTTCACCCACTTCGTCCATTTCACCCACTTCGTCCACTTCATCCACTTCTTCCACTTCGTCCACTTCTTCCACTTCGTCCACTTGTTCCACTTCGTCCACTTCGTGAACATCGTCCACTTCGTCCGCTTCGCCCACTTCGTCCACTTCGTGCAATTCGTTCGCTTCGTCCACTTCGTCCGCTTCGTCCACTTCAACCACTTCTTCCACTTCTTCCACTTCATCCACTTCCTCTTCTTCTTCTTCCACTTCTTGTCCTTCTTTTTCTTCGTCCAGTTCGTCAACTTCGTCCAGTTCGTCAACTTCGTCATTTCGTCCACTTCGTTCACTTCGTCCACTTCGTCCTCTTCTTCCACTTCGTGAACTTCGTCCACTTTGTCCACTTCGTCCACTTCGTCCACTTCGTCCACTTCTTCCACTTCTTCCACTTCTTCCACTTCTTCCACTTCTTCCACTTCTTCCACTTCTTCCACTTCTTCCACTTCCTCTTCTTCTTTCACTTGTACCACTTCTTCTTCTTCTTCCACTTCTTCTCCTTCTTCTTCTTCGTCCAGTTCGTCAACTTCGTCCATTTCCTCCACTTCGTTCACTTCATTCACTAAGTCCACTTCGTCCACTTCACCCACTTCGTCCACTTCACCCACTACGTCCACTTCGTCCACTTCGTCCACTTCTTCCACTTCGTCCACTTCGTGAACTTCGTCCACTTCGTGAACTTCGTCCACTTCGTGAACTCCGTCCACTTCGTCCGCTTCTTCCACTTTGTCCACTTCGTCCACTTCGTCCACTTCGACCACTTCATCCACTTCGTCCGCTTCTTCCACTTCGTCCACTTCGTCCACTTCGTCCACTTCGACCACTTCCTCCACTTCGTCCACTTCGTACACTTTTTCCACTTGTTCCACTTGTTCCAATTCATCCACTTCTTCTTCTTCTTCCACTTGTACCACTTCTTCTTCTTCTTCCACTTCTTCTCCTTCTTCTTCTTCTTCCAGTTTGTCCACTTCGTCCACTTCGTCAACTTCGTCCACTTCGTCAACTACGTCAACTTCGTCCACTTCGTGCACTTCGTCCACTTCGTCCACTTCGTCCACTTCATCCACTTCTTCTTCTTCTTCCACTTGTACCACTTCTTCTTCTTCTTCCACTTCTTCTCCTTCTTCTTCTTTGTCCAGTTCGTCCAATTCGTCAACTTCGTCCACTTCGCCCACTTCGTCCACTTCACTCACTTCATTCACATCGTCCACTTCTTCCCATTCGTCAACTTCATCCACTTCACCCACTTCGTCCACTTCACTCACTTCGTCCACATCGTCCACTTCTTCAAGTTCTTCCACTTCGTGCACTTCGTCCACTTCGTCCACTTCATCCACTTCTTCCACTTCGTCCACTTCGTGAACTTCGTCCACTTCGCCCATGTAGTCCACTTCGTGCAGTTCGTCCACTTCGTCCACTTCGTGAACTTCGTCCACCTCGTGCAGTTCGTCCACTTCCACCACTTCGTCTACTTCGTGCCCTTCGTCCACTTCAACCACTTCTTCCACTTCTTCCACTTCATCCACTTCTTCTTCTTCTTCTTCCACTTCTTGTCCTTCTTCTTCTTCGTCCAGTTCGTCAACTTCGTCCAGTTCGTCAACTTCGTCATTTCGTCCACTTCGTTCACTTCGTCCACTTCGTCCTCTTCTTCCACTTCGTGAACTTCGTCCACTTTGTCCACTTCGTCCACTTCGTCCACTTCGTCCACTTCTTCCACTTCTTCCACTTCTTCCACTTCTTCCACTTCTTCTTCTTCTTTCACTTGTACCACTTCTTCTTCTTCTTCCACTTCTTCTCCTTCTTCTTCTTCGTCCAGTTCGTCAACTTCGTCCAGTTCGTCATCTTCGTCCACCTTGTCCACTTCGTCCACTTCATTCACTTCGTCCACTTCTTCCACTTCGTCCACTTTGTCCACTTCGTCCACTTCGTCAACTTTGTCCACTTCGTACAGTTCTTCCACTTCTTCAACTTCTTCCACTTCTTCTCCTTCTTCTTCTTCGTCAAGTTCGTCAACTTCGTCCAGTTCCTGAACTTCGTCCACTTCATTCACTTCGTTCACTTCGTCCTGTTCTTCCACTTCGTCTACTTCACCCACTTCTTCCACTTCTTCCACTTCGTGCCCGTCGTCCACTTCATGCACTTTGTCCACTTCGTCCACTTCTTCCACTTCGTCCATTTCGTCCACTTCGTGAACTTCGCCCAAATCGTGAACTTCGTCCACTTCGCCCACTTCATCCACATCGTGCAGTTCGTCCACTTCTTCCACTTCTTCCACTTCGTCCACTCCTTCCATTTCGTCCACCTCGTCTACTTCGTCAGCCTCGTCCACTTCGTCTAGTTCGTCCACTTCGTCCATTTCGTGCACTTCGTCCACTTCTTCCACTTCTTCGACGTCTTCCACTTCTTCCACTTCATCCACTTCCCCTTCTTCTTCTTCGTCCACTTCTTCAACTTGGTCTACTTCCTCCCTTTCCTCCACTTTGTGCACTTCGTCCACTTCTTGCACTTCCTCCACTTCGTCCACTTCGGCCACTTCGTTCAGTTCATTCACTTCGTCCACTTCATCCACTTCATTCAGTTCCATTCACTTCGTCCGCTTCTTCCCATTCATCAACTTCGTCCACTTCACCCACTTCGTCCACTTCACGCATTTCGTCCATTTCTTCCACTTCGTTCACTTCGTCCACTTCATGCATCTCGTCCACTTCGTCCAATTCATCCACTTCGTGCACTTCGTCCACTTGGTCCACTTCGTCCACTTCGTCCACTTCGTACACTTCTTCCACTTCTTCCACTTCTTCGGCTTCTTCCACTTCTTCCACTAGATCCACTTCTTCTTCTTCTTCCACTTGTACCACTTCTTCTTCTTCTTCCACTTCTTCTCCTTCTTCTTCATCGTCCAGTTCGTCAACTTCGTCCAGCTCGTCAACTTGGTCCACTTTGTCCACTTCGTTCACTTCATTCACTTCGTCGACTTCTTCCACTTCGTCCACTTCGTAACCTTTGTCCACTTCATACACTTCTTCCACTTCTTCCACTTTTTCGACTTCTTCGACATCTTCCACTTCATCCACTTCTTCTTCTTCTTCCACTTGTACCAATACTTCTTCTTCTTCCACTTGTACCACTTCTTCTTCTGCTTCCACTTCTTCTCCTTCTTCTTCATCGTCCAGTTCCTCAACTTCGTCCACTTCATTCACTTCGTCCACTTCGTCCTCTTCTTCCACTTCATCCACTTCACCCACTTCGTCCACTTCGCCCACTTCGTCTACTTCTTCCACTTCGTTCACTTCGTGCACTTCGTCCACTTCTTCCACTTCGTCCACTTCGTGAACTTCGTCCACTTCGCCCAATTTGTCCACTTCATCAGTTCGTCCAGTTCGTCCACTTCGTCCACTTCATCCCCTTCTTCCACTTCGTCCACTTCTTCCACTTCGTCCACTTCGTACACTTCTTCCACTTCTACCACTTCTTCTTCTTCTTCCACTTCCTCTCCTTCTTCTTCGTCCAATTCGTCAACTTCCTCCACTTCGTCAACGTCGTCCAGTTGGTCAACTTCGTCCAGTTGGTCAACTTCGTCCAGTTCGTCAACTTCATCCACTTCGTCGACTTCGTCCACTTCGTGAACTTCGTCCACTTCGCCCATGTCATCCACGTCGTGCAGTTCGTACACTTCGTCCACTTCGTCATCTTCGTACACTTCTTCCACTTCTTCGACTTCTTGCACTTCTTCCACTTCTTCCACTTCGTCGACTTCGTTCACTTCGTCCACTTCGTTGACTTTGTCCACTTCGTCCACTTCGTCCACTTCCTCCACTTCGTCCATGTCACCCACTTCGTCCACTTCACCCACTTCGTCCACTTCGTCCACTTCGTCCACTTCGTCCACTTCGTCCACTTCGTCAACTTCGTCAACTTCGTCCACTTCGTGCACTTCGTCCACTTCGTGCATTTTGTCCACTTCGTCCACTTCTTCCACTTCGTCCACTTCTACCACTTCTTCTTCTTCTTCCACTTCTTCTCCTTCTTCTTCTTCGTCCAGTTTTGTCCTCTTCGTCCACTTGGTTCACTTCATTCACTTCGTGCACTTCTTCCACTTCGTCCACTTCGTCCATTTCGTCAACTTCGTCCACTTTGTCCGCCTCGTCCACTTCGTCCGCTTCGTCCACTTTTTCCACTTCGTCCATATCGTCCACTTCGCCCATTTCTTTCACTTCGTCCACGTCGTCCACCTCTTCCACTTTGTGCACTTCTTCCACTTCGTCCACTTCGTCCATTTCGTCAACTTCGTCCACTTTGTCCGCCTCGTCCACTTCGTCCGCTTCGTCCACTTTTTCTACTTCGTCCACATCGTCCACTTCGCCCATTTCTTTCACTTCGTCCACGTCGTCCACTTCGTCCACATTGTGCACTTCGTCCACTTCGTCGACTTCTTCCACTTCGTCCACTTCTTCCACTTCTACCAATTCTTCTTCTTCCGCTTCTTCTCCTTCTTCTTCTTCGTCCAGTTCGTTAACTTCGTCCACTTCGTCCACTTGGTTCACTTCATTCACTTCGTCCACTTCTTCCACTTCGTCCATTTCGTCAACTTTGTCCACTTCGTACACTTCTTCGACTTCTTCCACTTCTTCCACTTCATCCACTTCTTCTTCTTCTTCCACTTGTACCACTTCTTCTTCTTCTTCCATTTCTTCTCCTTCTTCTTCATCGTCCAGTTCGTCAACTTAGTCCAGGTCGTCAACTTTGTCCAGTTCATCCACTTCGTCCACTTCATCCACTTACTCGAGTTCGTCCACTTCGTCCACTTCGTACACTTCTTCGATTTCTTCCACTTCTTCCACTTCATCCACTTCTTCTTCTTCTTCCACTTGTACCACTTCTTCTTCTTGTTCCACTTCTTCTCCTTCTTCTTGTTCGTCCATTTTTTCAACTTCGTCCAATTCGTCAACTTCGTCAACTTCGTCCAGTTCGTCAACTTCGTCCACTACATGCACTTCGTCCACTTCATCAACTTCGTCCACTTCGTCCACTCCGTCCACTTCCTCCACTTCGTCTAGTTCGTCAACTTCGTCCACTTCGTTCACTTCATTCACTTCGTCCACTTCGTCCACTTCTTCCACTTAGTCCACTTCGTCTACTTCACCAGCTTCGTCCACTTTATCCACTTCTTCCACTTTGTCCACTTCGTCCACATCTTCCAGTTCTTCCACTTATTCCACTTATTCCACTTCTTCTCCTTTTTCTTCTTTGTCCGCTTCGTCTACTTCGTCCACTTCTTCCACTTCTTCCACTTCGTGCACTTCGTCCACTTAGTCCACTTGTTCCACCTCGTCCACTTCGTCCACGTCGTACACTACATCCACTTCTTCCACTTTATCCACTTCTTCTTCTTCTTCCACTTGTACCACTTCTTCTTCTTCTTCCACTTCTTCTCCTTCTTCTTCTTCGTCCAGTCCGCCAACTTCGTCCAGTTCGTCAACTTCGTCCACTTCATGCACTTCGTCCACTTTGTCCACTTCTTCCACTTCGTCCACTTCATCAAATTTGTCCACTTCGTACACTTCTTCCACTTCTTCTTCTTCTTCCACATGTACCGCTTCTTCTTCTTCTTTGTCAACTTTGTCAACTTCGTCCACTTCATCCACTTATTCCACTTCCTCCACTTCCTCCACTTCCACCACTTCCTCGACTTCCTGCACTTCGTCCACTTCGTCCACTTCTTCCACTTTGTCCACTTCTTCCACTTCTTCCACTTCTACCACTTCCTCTTCTTCTTCCACTTCTTCTCCTTCTTCTTCTTCGTCCAGTTCGTCAACTTCGTCCACTTGGTTCACTTCATTCACTTCGTCCACTTCTTCCACTTCGTCCACTTCGTCAACTTCGTCCACTTCGTCCACTTTGTCCACTTCGTCCGCTTCGTCCGCTTTGTCCACTTCGCCCACTTCGCCCACTTCTTTCACTTCGTCCACTTCGTCCACTTCTTCCACTTCGTCCACTTCCTCCATTTCGTGCACCTCGTGCACCTCGTGCACTTCGTCCACTTCCTCCACTTAGTCCACTTCTTCAACTTCTTCCTCTACTTCCAGTTCTTCTTCTTCTTCCACTTCTTCTCCTTCTTCTTCTTCGTCAAGTTCGTCATTTTCGTCCACTTGGTTCACTTCATTTACTTCGTCCACTTCTTCCACTTCGTCCATTTCGTCAACTTCGTCCACTTCGTACACTTTGTCCGCTTCGTCCACTTCGTCCGCTTCGTCCACTATTTCCACTGCGTACACATCGTCCACTTCGCCCATTTCTTTCACTTCATCCACTTCGTCCACCTCTTCCACTTCGTCCACTTCGTCCACTCCGTCCACTTCGTCCACTCCGTCCAGTCCGTCAACTTCGTCCACTTCTTCCACTTCGTCCACTTTGTCCACTTCTTCCACTTCTACCACTTCTTCTTCTTCTTCCACTTCTTCTCCTTCTCCTTCGTCGTCTAGTTCGTCAACTTCGTCAACTTGGTTCACTTCATTCACTTCGTCCACTTCTTCCAATTCGTCCATTTCGCGAACTTCGTCCACTTTGTCCGCTTCGTCCACTTCGTCCGCTTCGTCCACTTTTTCCACTTCGTCCACATCATCCACTTCGCCCATTTCTTTCACTTAGTCCACTTCGTCCACTTCTTCCACTTCGTCCACTTCGTTCACTTCGTCAACTTCGTCCATTTCTTCCACTTCTTCCACTTCTACCACTTCTTCTTCTTCTTCCACTTCTTCTTCTTCGTCCAGCTCGTCAACTTCATCCGGTTCGTCAACTTTGTCCACTTCTTCCACTTCACCCACTTCCTCCACTTCACGCACTTCGTCCACTTCTTCCACTTCGTCCACTTCGTCCACTTCGTCCACATCTTCCACTTCTTCCACTTCTTCTCCTTCTTCTTCTTCGTCCACTTCGTCAGCTTCATCTACTTCCTCCACTTCCTCCACTTCCACCACATCATCCAATTTGCCACTTCCTCCAGGTCGTCCACTTCAATCACTTTGTCCACTTCGTCCACTTCTTCCACTTCGTCCACTTCGTCCACTTCGTCCACTTCTTCCACTTCTTCAACTTCTTCCACTTCTTCCACTTCTACCACTTCTTCTTCTTCTTCCACTTCTTCTTCGTCCAGTTCGTCAACTTCGTCCAGTTCGTCAACTTCGTCAAGTTCGTGCACTTCGTCCACTTCTTCCACTTCGTCCACTTCACCCACTTCGTCCACTTCATCCACTTCTTCCACTTTGTCCACTTTGTCCACTTCGACCACATCTTCCACTTCTTCCACTTATTCCACTTCTTCTCCTTCTTCTTCTTCGTCCACTTCGTCAACTTCGTCTACTTCCTCCACTTGCTCTACTTCCTCCCGTTGTTGCTCTTCGTCCACTTCGCCCACTTCCTCCACTTCGTCCACTTCATTCACATCGTCCACTTCATCCAGTTCGTCCACTTCTTCAACTTAGCCCACTTCGTCCACTTCTTCCAGTTCGTCCACTTTGTCCACTTCTTCCACTTCTTAAACTTCTACCACTTCTTCTTCTTTTTCTACTTCTTCTTCTTCGTCCAGTTTGTCAACTTCGTCTAGTTCGTCAACTTCGTCCACTTAGTTCACTTGGTTCATTTCATTCACTTCGTCCACTTCGTCGAATTCGTCCACTTCGTCCACTTCGTCCACTTCGTCTAGTTCGTCAACTTCGTCCACTTAGTTCACTTGGTTCATTTCATTCACTTCGTCCACTTCGTCCATTTCGTGCACCTCGTGCACTTCGTCCACTTCGTCCACTTCCTCCACTTCGTCAACTTCTTCAACTTCTTCCACTTCTTCCAGTTCTTCTTCTTCTTCCACTTCTTCTCCTTCTTCTTCTTCGTCCAGTTCGTCATTTTCGTCCACTTGGTTCACTTCATTTACTTCGTCCACTTCTTCCACTTCGTCCATTTCGTCTACTTCGTCCACTTCGTCCACGTTGTCTACTTCGTCCACTTCGTCCGATTCGTCCACTTTTTCCACTACGTACACATCGTCCACTTCGCCGATTTCTTTCACTTCATCCATTTCGTCCACCTCTTCCACTTCTTCCACTTCGTCCACTCCGTCCACTCCGTAAACTTCGTCCACTTCTTCCACTTCGTCCACTTTGTCCACTTCTTCCACTTCTACCACTTCTTCTTCTTCTTCCACTTCTTCTCCTTCTTCTTCTTCGTCTAGTTCGTCAACTTCGTCCACTTGGTTCACTTCATTCACTTCGTCCACTTCTTCCACTTCGTCCATTTCGTCAACTTCGTGCACTTTGTCCGCTTCGTCCACTTCGTCCGCTTCGTCCACTTTTTCCACTTCGTCCACATCATCCACTTCGCCCATTTCTTTCACTTCGTCCACTTCGTCCACTTCTTCCACTTCGTCCACTTCGTGCACTTCGTCCACTTCGTCCACTTCGTCAACTTCGTCCATTTCTTCCACTTCTTCCACTTCTACCACTTCTTCTTCTTCCACTTCTTCTTCTTCGTCCAGCTCGTCAACTTCATCCGGTTCGTCAACTTCGTCCACTTCTTCCACTTCACCAACTTCGTCCACTTCACCCACTTCGTCCACTTCTTCCACTTCGTCCACTTCGTCCACATCTTCCACTTCTTGATAGGCGACGCTCCGAAGAGAAAACGAAACTTGAGAGATCTGGACTCCTCGAGGCCTCCTTGACATCGATGCGCAGCGAATAGAAGCAGAAGAAGCAATTGAAACAGCGGAAACAGCAGAAGAACTAAGAACCCTAGGTTTGGATGATTAATCGATGAAAACCTAGGGTTTGAGGCGGAAGCGGCTTTGAACGGTGGAGAAGTGATTTAATCGGCGAGAAAGGTGAGGTTCTACGATGACAGTGTGGTTCGTGGTGGAAGAGCTCTCTCTCGAGAGTGAAGTAGATGAAGATTCGCGAAATGAAGATGCAGTGTTGTGCTGATGGAAACTCGCGAGGACTAAGCTCGCGTGGCAGCGATGATGTAGTCAATCCACGCGGCTGGAGCAGAGTGGAGAAACCAATGATTACGTGGAGGTAAGAGAGTTCTGGAGTGTAAATGGAAAATGAAAGATGAAGTGTGAATGGAAGGTGGCTAGAGGAGATCCTTTGGGATTCTCTAGCTTTGACTTTCAAGGGAATTAATTTCTGGAGTTCTCTCTATAGAAAGTTTAATTCATTATTCTCAAAAGTATCTTACAAGAGGTGGTGACATGTCTATATATAGGACTAAAAGGCCCTCCTATCTAGCACATGCCTAGCACCTTTTACACATGTTTTAATAAAAGTAAAAGAAATCCTACACTGAACTAATTGGGCTTGGGCCCCGTCTATCATCCCCTCCCCCTTGGAAAGGATTTGTCCTCAAATATGATGATGCTTCTGAATACTTATTTTTGTTGGTTTCACAAGGGTTCCTCCTGGGTCAAATATCCATCTGCAATAAGCATCAAACATATCTTTAATTAGTTTTCTTTGACCCAATAAGATATATAAAAGAATATGTGTAGAAGAAGGTTTCCTAATTTTGAAATTTTTAATTTTAATATAATAAAGAAACCTTTCTTCATTTGAAATTTTATTTGTATCTTGAGTTATTGGTAACCATAAAGGTAACCATAACCCAAGTTGTGACTTTACATGTGTTGAAAGTGATAACATTTTTAAAGATTGAGTGGCAAATTCTTTGAAAGAAAAGTGAAATTTGGGAAATTCAAATATAAATGGAGAAAAGTGAGAGGATAGAAAACCTCCCCTTAAGATTCTAGCTTCTAGTGTAGGAGGATATGTTGCCCTTAGTTGCTCTCTTTTTTTCTTTTCTTCCATTTCTATCCTTTCAAATTCTTCCTTTTCTCTTCTTTGTGCTTCTTTTCTTTCTTTCTTTCTTCTTTTCTCTTCTTCTCTTCCTTCCTCGTCTCTTCTCTCTCTCTTCCTCTTTTCTTCTCTCTTTTTCTTCCTCTTTTCTTCTCTCATTTTCTTCCTCTTCTCTTCTCTCTTGCTCTTTTCTTTTCTCTTCTTCTCTTCTTTCTTTTTCTCTTCTCTCTATTTCTTCCTCTTTTCTTCTCTCTTGCTCTCTTCTCTCTCTTTTTAATCTCTCAATTCTATATTTGCTTGTCTCTTCCCATAGCCTCTTAAGTTTTTCGAAAAACTCACTTTCCCTATGAGAGAATCCACTTAAATTTTGAATGAATGACTCACCTTCTCTAATAAGTTCTCTCATAAGTTTTAAGTTTCTTTCAATTTCTCGAGGCACAAACTTTCTTCTCATACAAGCTTTCAATTCATTCCAATCATAGATGGGATATTTTCTACCTATCTTAACATGATATTGTCTATCATCCCACCACTCTCTTGCATGCTTTTTAAAACTAGAAGTGTAAAGACTAAGAATATAAGATTCATTATCTCTAGAATAGAAGGATTCATATTTACTTTTTCTCACCATGAATGAATGCATGTCATTAATTTCCTTTTTCCAAGCTAGGTATGTTAATGCACCAATATCATCACCAAATAATGGAATGTTTTCACTAGCTTGTTTATACAAATCATCTTCAATCCTATCAAATTCATAAGATGAACAAGACTTCCTTCTAGCTTTATCATGTTCTCTTTTGATGCCTTTGTAAGTAAGTTGCTTATCAAAATTAAAATTCCTAGAAGATCTATATGAATAACAAGACATCTTTGTTTCTAAAAGTTTTTCAAGTGTAAAAGATTTACAAGATTCACACTTAGACAAATCCCAGGTAAGAGAGGTGAGTCATGAAGACTGCTTAAGTACCAAGTCTTACCTTGCCAGAAATATCTTAGGTTACTAGTAGTTATCTTTTAAACTAAAATCACTTTTAAAATCAAAGAACACAACTCACAAACAATCACAACAATTAAACACTAAAAGACGAGACTTTTCGGACTCTAATGTGACAAGGCTTAGAGTTTAATCCCTTTTAGCCTAAATCACCCTAAACGTAAGACACTAAAAAAATTAAACACAAACAAGAAAAGTTTTGCCAAGATTTGAAAGAGCACCAAGGACTCTTCCAAGACACTTGGACTTTGAATGGCCTTTTACACTGACATTAAAATAAAGCTAACACAAAAACCTATTACACATAAAAAATGAAGAAAACAATTTACAAAAAATTCAAACAGCTGCCACGGTCTGGTATGGGTCAGCTACAATCCACTTTTAATGTCAGTCCTTGTGCCAAAAATACGTACACTCCTGTTGCTGTTTCGGCCAGCTTTGGCCCCTTTTCTAGCTTCTGGATTCCACTTCTCGTTGGATCTGATTCACCACTCCTTCAAAACAGTATATAACAACATGTGGATTAGGGAACCAGATGCAAACAAATTGCAAGAAGAGATACACAACAATTTAATGTCTTCCCTTTTTGTTCAGAAGACAGCTGCTAGCCTGCTCCAACCAAACGTTTGCCCAACTTTGTGGCTTCAATTTCTTGTTGCTGGATAACTTGGGCAATCTAGCTTCTGGTCAATCCTATAATCACAAATGCACAAAACTGTTGTGAGTATTCACTTGGTTAAAACAGATTGCAAAAGAAGATATAGGACAGTAAGAACTTCCCTTTCTCTTGGCTGCACAAACTTTCCAAGCTTTCCACTCAGAATCTGCTGCTGCTCAATTAATGGTCTCAACTTATACTGCACACACAATTCCAACTAAATCAGCAGATCAAACAATTCTAATCCTAATGATTGCAGGCCATACTAAAGAATTTAAGCATATCAAAAGCAATTTGAGATAAAAGAAACTCCCTTTAGTTCAGATGGCTGCTACTGTCTTCACTGAAACAGCTCACAATTTACAATATGCTACAGTACCATCAATATTACTTTTCCCAAACTACACAGAAAATTCACACTAAATCAGCAGTTCATGCAGTCCACAATGAACAATTTTAAACCAAAGCAATGTAAACAATCAGAAGCAATTAAAGTAAATAACTCCCTTCAGTTCAAAGCTTCCACATGAAGTGCTTAGGTTTTTGTCTTCTCAGTAAATTTCTGCTCAAGCTAAACTCTCAAGTATCATTCCTATTTGCTCTCAAACGGTTCCAAATATTCTGCATAGTTAATTTTCAACCAAAATCAGCAGGATATTCATTCAATATTATCACTTACATCACTTACAAGCTAAAACAGAATATCAATTCATAACAAAGGGTAAATTAGGCAACTTCCCTGTTTGAATGGTTGTTTCTAGCCTGTTCCAAGCTCCACACTGAGGTTTTTTTCTGCTACTGTTTCTGCAGTAATATTCTGCTCAACTAATAATGATTCATTCACATCAGCTCTGCACACATAAATCTCAACAAAATCCAGCAAGTGCAAATGGACAGTGAATTAACTTCAGATTGGATATAATTCAATGCAGAATTTAACCATCTAATTAATTCAATCACCAAGTTAAAACTAGAAATTTAGGTGCTTTAATCACTTCCTAAAACTGGAGTGTGCATTGGCAATTAAAAAAAAACAATTTGATGCACAACTGATTATGACAAGAGCAGCCTTTTCAGAAAAAATCAGTGAATTACACTGGGCAGAAACAATGGACCAAACTAGTCAAGAACAATGTCCTAAACTAATTCAGAAATCAGTGGACCATGCTAATCAAATCAATGGACAGAGTAATGTGAGGCAAATCAGAAATTGGCAGTTTTAAAAACAGTGTTGTTGCAATTCCAGAAATGCTCATGAAACAATCAGCACATTATTTGCAATTCCTATGCATCTACCAAGTTCCCATAGGTCTTTATCAAATCAGAATCAAAATTCAACATGCCCAATTAAACCATAAAAATCAACAATTCATTTTCAAAACAGTGAGTATATCAATGAATTCATCAGGCAATGTTTGACAATAAAGTGAGTGCAATGACAATTTAAACATTCACAAGCACAATTAGCATCACTAGCAAATCAGCAATCACATTCAAGCATTTAATATCTCACTGACTTCATCAAACAGTTTATGAACTAAATTGATTTCAATAACTTCTTAAACAGTCACAACTCTCCACTCTGATCATCTCATTTTCGTTTCCTGCACAATGAACAATCAACAAATGGTTAGTTGAAACTGAACTCTTGTAAATGCCAATAGCCGCTAATCTCACAGCACCCAGAGTTCTCTTTAAAACATTTTAAGGCACTCAAATGAAATTTTCAGTCTAAGCCAGAGAATCCTGTGGATCACCACCACCTAAAAATGCTACCATTCACACTTACCTTCTTTCAAATCCCAAAAGAAAAACCCAGAATGGAAACAGATTTTTCAATCAGGAAAATGGTTAGAATAAACAAGGTAAAGTGAAGGACAAAACAAATCATAAGGTAATGGAAATAACAGCAGATTAAACTCTTCTCAAGGAAACTCTAGACCAGATGAAATAAGCAATGAAAAGCTTCAATTAAAGATGGGCAGAGTAGATTGCACATACATTGCAGACAAACTAGATAATCAATCAACTGACAAGCAAGAAACACAGCTTTTGATCAAAGTGAGCACTCAAATGGAACTTAATGAATAGAGCTAGATCAGATTTTTAAAGCAAGAAAAGACAAACAAGAAGCTGCTGGACTGCCAAAGATAAACCTAGGTCCAATTTCCAAAGTCTGATTCTGTGTTTTAGTTTTTTTTTTTAAAATATGGATTGCACAGGCCTATTTGGCTTTTCAGAACTTTTTCTTGATCTTTTGAAGAATATTTTTAGGCTATAGATAATGTGACCATTCCTTTTGCTACAATCCAATTACAACGCTCAAAACCAGAATCAGAATTATACATCTGCTGCAGCAACTTGTGAATGAAACATGTCAAAAATATGGTGGTTTAAAGCATGAAAATATGTATGGCAGCTAGAACTCATACTATTTTTGCATCAGTAAGTTTAATGCTTACTTCAAACTGGTTTTAATAGCTTAATGATGCAGAAACAAATTACTTTCTGACTTTGATGTTCCAGCCTCCCACATTCATTCAAAACAAGCAAATCAACTCACCAAAATTTGACTCAATGATTCAAAAAACTTTTTCACAGTTTTCTGGACACAAGAAATTCTTGAACAAAACACTAGAAAATTAATGCAAGATGTCCAGCAATGATCTAAATGCCAAACAGATTTAAAAACCATAAAAAAAAGGACTCAAGCAAAGCATGTGCAGATCGGCCAACTGCAATTTGAACTCTGCTGGAGTTTTCTCAGTGCAATCAAGCATTGCCTAAGCAAGTCATTACTTATATGGTATGCACATGGTACTTGCTCAAATGTCTCACAGAGTTCAACTCTCGTTCACTTGCAAATCAACACAAAGGCAATTATAATACTGCAAAAAAAATTGAAAGCTGAATCTGATGTCATCCATCATGCACTCGAGCTCTAAGCGAGTTTGTCATAGCTCATATGGAGTGCAGATAAGGAACATTCAATCAGATTGTTCAGCTCAATCAAAACACGGTTTCAACCCATAATTTATGACAAATAAGCAACTGAACATGACTTTGACAAAAACAGAATATGATGCTCAAATAAAATGACTCAAACAAAATTTTGGACCGATTAAGATGATGAAAGACACAACCAAAACAAGGTTAGCATACAAGAAATGACTCAAGCAGAAACCTAATGAACAGATCAAGACCAAAAACACATGAATCAACACAAGACAGAGAAGGAATCATAATGAACAACACGAATATTGAAGAGATTCAACACGAATGAATAAGATCAAGACAGAATCGAAACAACTCGTGAATTTCATACAACGCAAGAAACTTAAACTCAGATCAGAGACGCGAATCAATGGAGAGATACTTAGCTTTCAAAGCGCGGAGAACCTGGCTCTGATACCACTTGATAGGCGACGCTCCGAAGAGAAAACGAAACTTGAGAGATCTGGACTCCTCGAGGCCTCCTTGACATCGATGCGCAGCGAATAGAAGCAGAAGAAGCAAATGAAACAGCGGAAACAGCAGAAGAACTAAGAACCCTAGGTTTGGATGATTAATCGGTGAAAACCTAGGGTTTGAGGCGGAAGCGGCTTTGAACGGTGGAGAAGTGATTTAATCGGCAAGAAAGGTGAGGTTCTACGATGACAGTGTGGTTCGTGGTGGAAGATCTCTCTCTCGAGAGTGAAGTAGATGAAGATTCGCGAAATGAAGATGCAGTGTTGTGCTGATGGAAACTCGCGAGGACTAAGCTCGCGTGGCAGCGATGGAGTAGTCAATCCACGCGGCTGGAGCAGAGTGGAGAAACCAATGATTACGTGGAGGTAAGAGAGTTCTGGAGTGTAAATGGAAAATGAAAGATGAAGTGTGAATGGAAGGTGGCTAGAGGAGATCCTTTGGGATTCTCTAGCTTTGACTTTCAAGGGAATTAATTTCTGGAGATCTCTCTACAGAAAGTTTAATTCAGTATTCTCAAAAGTATCTTACAAGAGGTGGTGACATGTCTATATATAGGACTAAAAGTCCCTCCTATCTAGCACATGCCTAGCACCTTTTACACATGTTTTAATAAAAGTAAAAGAAATCCTACACTGAACTAATTGGGCTTGGGCCCCGTCTATCACTTCTTCCACTTCTTCTGCTTCTTCTTCTTCGTCCACTTCGTCAGCTTCATCTACTTCCTCCACTTCCACCACTTCCACCACATCATCCACTTTGCCCACTTCCTCCAGGTCGTCCACTTCAATCACTTTGTCGACTTCGTCCACTTCTTCCACTTCGTCCACTTCTTCCACTTCTTTAACTTCTTCCACTTCTACCACTTCTTCTTCTTCTTCCACTTCTTCTTCTTCGTCCAGTTCGTCAACTTCTTCCAGTTCATCAACTTCGTGCACTTCGTCCACTTCTTCCACTTCGTCCACATCTTCCACTTCTTCCACTTATTCCACTTCTTCTCTTTCTTCTTCTTCGTCCACTTCGTCAACTTCGTCCACTTCCTCCACTTGCTGCACTTCCTCCCCTTCTTGCTCTTCGTCCACTTCGCCCACTTCCTCCACTTCGTCCACTTCATTCACTTCACCCACTTCATCCAGTTCGTCCACTTCTTCCACTTGGCCCACTTCGTCCACTTCTTCCAATTCGTCCACTTTGTCCACTTTGTCCACATCTTCCACTTCTTCCACTTCTTAAACTTCTACCACTTCTTCTTCTTTTTCCACTTCTTCTTCTTCGTCCAGTTCGTCAACTTCGTCTAGTTCGTCAACTTCGTCCACTTGGTTCACTTGGTTCATTTCATTCACTTCGTCCACTTCGTCCACTTCGTCCACTTCGTCCACCTTTTCCACTTCGTCGACCTTTTCCACTTCGTCCACTTCGTGCACTGCGTCCACTCCGTCCACTCCGTCCACTCCGTCCACTTCGTCTACTTCTACCACTTCTACCACTTCTTCTTCTTCTTCCACTTCTTCTCCTTCTTCTTCTACGTCCAGTTCGTCAACTTCGTCCACTTCGTCCACTTTGTGCGCTTCGTGCACTTCCTCCGCTTCGTCCACTTTGTCCGCTTCGTCCAATTCGTCCGCTTCGTCCACTTTGTCCACTTTGTCCACTTCGTCCCCTTCGTCCACTTCGTTCTGTTCGTCCATTTCGTGCGCTTCGTGCACTTCGTTCCCTTTGTCCGTTTCGTCCCGTTCGTCCCCTTCGTCCACTTTAGCCACTTCGTCAACTTCGTCCACTTTGTCCACTTCGTCCACTTCGTCGACTCCGTCCACTTCGTCAACTTCGTCCACTTCGTCCATTTCGTCAACTTCGTCCACTTCTTCCACTTCTTGGACTTCTTCCACTTCTTCCACTTCTTCTTCTTCTTCGACCTCTTCTCCTTCTTCATCTTCGTCTAGTTTGTAAAGTTCGTCCAGTTCATCAACTTCGTGCACTTCGTGCACTTCGTCGACTTCGGCCACTTCGTTCAGTTCGTTCACTTCGTCCACTTTGACCACTTCGTCCACTTCGTCCACTTCTTCAACTTCTTCCACTTCTTCCACTTCTTTTGCGTCCACTTCGTCAACTTCGTCTAGTTCGTCAACTTCGTCCACTTCGTCAACTTGGTTCACTTCATTCACTTCGTCCACTTCGTCCACTTCTTCCAATTCGTCCATTTCGTCAACTTTGCCCACTTCATCAACTTCGTGCACTTCATCGACTTCGTCCACTTCCACCACATCGTCCACTTCTTTCACTTTGTTCACTTCGTCCATTTCGTCCACTCCGTCCACTTGTTCCACTTCGTCCACTTCTTGCACTTCTTCCACTTCTTCCACTTCTTCTCCTTCGTCCACTTCGTCCACTTCCTCCACTTCCACCGCATCGTCCCCTTCGTCCAGTTCGTCCACTTCTTCCACTTCGTCCAGTTCGTCCACTTGTTTCACTTCATTCACCTCGTCCATTTCTTCCACTTCGTCCAATTCGTCCACTTCGTCCACTTCCTCTTATTCTTCCACTTCTTCTCCCTCTTCTTCTTCGTCCACTTCGTCCAATTCGTCAACTTCGCCCACATTTGTTCAATTCGTTCACTTCGTCCACTTTGACCACTTCGCCTACTTCTTCCGCTTCGTCCACTTCGCCAACTTCGTCCACTTCATCCACTTCTTCCTCTTCTTCCACTTCTTCCACTTCTACCACTTCTACCACTTCTTCTTCTTCCACTTCTTCTTCGTCCAATTCGTCAACTTCATCCACTTCGTCCACTCCATCCACTTCGTTCACCTCGTCCACTTCGTCCACTTTATCCACTTCTTCCACTTTGTCCACTTCACCCACTTTGTCCACTTCACCCACTTTGTCAACTTCGTCTACTTCCTCCACTTCCACCACATCGTCCACTTCGCCAACTTCCACCACTTCGTCCACTTCATTCACTTCGTCCAGTTCGTCCAGTTCGTCCACTTTGTCCACTTCGTCCACTTCTTCCACTTCTTCCACTTCTTACACTTCGTCTACTTCCTCCACTTCCACCACATCATCCACTTTGACCACTTCCTCCACTTCGTCCACTTCATTCACTTCGTCTAGTTTGTCCACTTCGTCCACTTCTTCCATTTCTTCCACTTCGTCCACTTCTTCCACTTCTTCCACTTCTTCCACTTCTACCACTTCTTCTTCTTCGTCCACTTCTTCTTCTTCGTCCAGTTCGTCAACTTCATCCACTTCGTCCCCTTGGTTCACTTCATTCACTTCTTCCACTTCGTCAACTTTGTCCACTTCGTCCACTTCGTCCACTTCGTTCACTTCATTCACTTTATGCACTTCGTTCCCTTCGTCCACTTCCTCCACTTCGTTCAATTCTTTCACTTCGTCCACTTCTTCCATTTCTTCCACTTCGTCCACATCTTCCACTTCTTCCACTTCTTCCACTTCTTCTTCTTCGTCTAGTTCGTCAACTTCTTCCAGTTCGTCAACTTCGTCCACTTTGTGCACTTCGTCCACTTCGTTCACTTCATTCACTTCGCCCACTTCGTCCACTTCATGCACTTCGTCCACTTCGTCCAGTTCGTCCACTTCGTCCAGTTCGTCCACTTCTTCCGCTTCGTCCACTTCTTTCCACTTCGTCTACTTCGTCCACTTTTCCACTTCTTCCACTTCGTCCACTTTGTCTACTTCGTTCATTTCGTCACCTTCGTCCACTTCGTAAACTTCTTCCACTTCTTCCACTTCCTCCACTTCATTCACTTCGTCCAGTTCGTCCACTTCGTCCACTTCTTCCACTTCTTCCACTTCTTAAACTTCGTCTACTTCCTCCACTTCCTCCACTTCCACCACATCATCCACTTCGACCACTTCCTCCACTTCGTCTAGTTTGTCCACTTCGTCCACTTCTTCCATTTCTTCCACTTCGTCCACTTCTTCCACTTCTTCCACTTCCACCACTTCTTCTTCTTCGTCCAGTTCGTCAACTTAATCCACTTCGTCCCCTTGGTTCACTTCATTCACTTCTTCCACTTCGTCCACTTCGTCAACTTTGTCCACATCGTCCACTTCTTCCACGTCTTCCACTTCTTCCACTTCTTCCATTTCTTCCACTTCTACCACTTCTTCTTCTTCCACTTCTTCTTCTTCGCCCAGTTCGTCAACTTCGTCCAGTTCATCAACTTCGTCCACTTCTTCCACTTCGTCCACTTCGTCCACTTCGTCAACTTCGTCCACATTGTCCAATTCGTCCACTTTGTCCACTTCGTCCACTTCGTCAGCTTCGTCCACTTCGTACACTTCGTCAACTTCGTGCACATCGTCAACTTCGTCCACATCGTCAACTTCGTCCACTTCCCCAAGTTAGTCCACTTCGTCCACCTCTTCCACTTCTTCACCTTCTTCTTCTTCTTCCACTTCGTCAACTTCGTCTGTTTCCTCCACTTCGTCCACTTCGTTCACTTCATTCACTTCGTCCACTTCGTTCACTTCATTCACTTCGTCCGCTTCGTTCACTTCGGCCACTTCCTCCACTTCGTTCACTTCATTCACTTCGTCCACTTCTTCCACTTGGTCCACTTCCTCAACTTCGTCCAGTTCGTCAACTTCGTCCACTTCGTCCACTTCATTCATTTCGTTTACTTCGTCAACTTCGTCCACTTCTTCCACTTCGTCCACTTCGTCCACTTCTTCCACTTCTTCCACTTCTTCCACTTCTTCCACTTCTTCCACTTCTTCCACTTCTACCACTTCTTCTTCTTCCACACTTTCTTCTTCGTCCAGTTCGCCAACTTCGTCCACTTCGTGCACTTCGTCAACTTCGTCCACTTCGTTCAGTTCGTCCACTTCGTGCACTTCGTCAACTTCGTCCACTTCGTTCAGTTCGTCCACTTCCACCACATCGTCCACTTCCACCACATCATCCACTTCCTCCACTTCATCCACTTCCTCCACTTTTTCCACTTCGTCAACTTCGTCATCTTCGTCCTCTTTGTCCGCTTCGTCCACTTCGTTTGCTTCGTCCACTTCGTCCACATCGTCCACTTCGCCCACTTCTTTAACTTCGTCCATTTCGACCACCACCTCTTCCACTTTCTCCACTTCGTCCACTTCTTCCACTTCGTCCACTTCGTCCAATTCGTCCACTTCGTCCACTTCTTCCACTTCTACCACCTCCTCTTCTTCTTCCACTTCTTCTCCTTCTTATTCTTTGTCCAGTTCGTCAACTTCGTCCACTTGGTTCACTTCATTCACTTCGTCCACTTCTTCCACTTTGTCCATTTCGTCCACTTCGTCCACTCCGTCCACTCCGTCCACTCCGTCCACTTCGTCCACTTCGTCCACTTCGATCACTTCATTCACTTCGTCCACTTCTTCCACTTCACCCACTGCGTCCACTTCACCCACTTCGTCCACTTCTTCCACTTCTTCTCCTTCTTCTTCTTCGTCCACTTCGTGAGCTTCATCTACTTCCTCCACTTCCACCACATCGTCCACTTCGCCCACTTCCTCCAGGTCGTCCACTTCAGTCACTTCGTCCACTTCCTTCTCTTCGTCCACTTCGTCCCCTTCTTCCACTTCTTCAACTTCTTCCACTTCTTCCACTTTTTCCACTTGTTCTTCAACTTCTTCCTCTTCGTCTAGTTCGACAACTTCATCGAGTTCGTCAAATTCGTCCAGTTCGTGCACTTCGTCCACATCGTCCACTTCATTCACTTCGTCAACTTCTTTCACTTCGTCCACTTCGTCCATTTCACCCACTTCGTCAAATTCATCCACTTCTTCCACTTCGTCCACTTCATCAACTTCGTCAACTTCGTCCACTTCGTCGACTTCTTCCACTTCGTCCACTTCTTCCACTTCTTCAACTTCTTCCACTTCTTCCACTTCTACCACTTCTACCACTCCTTCTTCTTCATCCACTTCTTCTTCTTCGTCCACTTCGTCAACTTCGTCCACATCGTCAACTTCGTCCACTTCCCCAAGTTAGTCGACTTCGACCACTTCTTCCACTTCGTCCACTTCTTCCACTTCTTCCACTTCTTCTCCTTCTTCTTCTTCGTCCACTTCGTCTACTTCCTCCACTTCGTCCACTTCGTTCACTTCATTCACTTTGTCCACTTCGCTCACTTCTTTCACTTCGTCCACTTCGTCCACTTCGTCCACTTCTTCCACTTCGTCCACTTCGTCCACCTCGTCCTTTTCGTCCACATCTTCCACATCTTCCACTTCTTCCACTTCTTCCACTTCTTCTTCTTCGTCTAGCTCGTCAACTTCTTCTAGTTCGTCAACTTCGTGCACTTCGTCCACTTTTTGCACTTCGTCCACTTCCTTCACTTCCTTCACTTCGTCTACTTCGTGCACTTCGTTCACTTCATTCACTTCGTCTACTTCGTCCACTTCGTGCACTTCTTCCACTTCTGCCACTTCACCCACTTCATCCACTTCTTCCACTTTGTCCACATTTTCCACTTCTTCCAGTTAATCAACTTCTTCTCCTTCTTCTTCTTCGTCCACTTCGTCAACTTCGTCTACTTCCTCCACTTCCATCACATCATCCCCTTCGCCCACTTCCTCAACTTCGTCCACTTCGTCCAGTTCGTCCACTTGTTCCGCTTCGTCCACTTCGTCCACTTCTTCCACTTCGTCGACTTTTCCACTTCTTCCACTTCATCTGCTTTGTCTACTTCGTCCACTTCGTCAACTTCGTCCACTCCGTAAACTTCTTCCACTTCTTCCACTTCTTCCACTTCGTTCACTTCTTTCACTTCGTCAACTTCGTCCACTTCTTCCACTTCGTCCACTTTGTCGACTTCGTCCACTTCGTCCAAGTTCTTCCACTTCGTCCACTTCGTCCACTTCTTCCACTTCGTCCACTTCTTCCCCTTCTTCCACTTCTACCACTCCTTCTTCATCATCCACTTCTTTTTCTTCGTCCACTTCGTCAACTTCGTCTAGTTCGTGAACTTCGTCCACTTCGTGCACTTCGTCCACTTCTTTGACTTCGTCCACTTCTTCCATTTCGTCCACTTCGTCAAATTCGTCAACTTCGTCCACATCGTCAACTTCGTCCACTTCCCCAAGTTAGTCCACTTCGACCACTTCTTCAACTTCGTCCACTTCTTCCAGTTCGTCCACTTCTTCCACTTCTTCTCCTTCTTCTTCTTCGTCCACTTCCTCCACTTCGTCCACTTCGTCCACTTCGTTCACTTCGTTCACTTCATTCACTTTGTCCACTTCGTTCACTTCGTCCACTTCCTCCACTTCGTTCACTTCTTTCACTTCGTCCACTTCGTCCACCTCGTCCATTTCGTCTACATCTTCCACTTCTTCCACTTTTTCCACTTCTTCCACTTCTTCTTCTTCGTCTAGTTCGTCAACTTCTTCTAGTTCGTCAACTTCGTCCATTTCGTCCAATTTGTGCACTTCGTCTACTTCGTTCACTTCCTTCACTTCGTCTACTTCGTCCACTTCGTTCACTTAATTCACTTCGTCTACTTCGTCCACTTCTTCCACTTCACCGAGTTCATCCACTTCATCCACTTCTTCCACTTTGTTAACATCTTCCACTTCTTCCAGTTAATCAAGTTCTTCTTCTTCTTCTTCTTCATCCACTTCGTCAACTTCGTCTACTTCCTCCACTTCCTCCACTTCCACCACATCATCCACTTCCCCCACTTTCTCCACTTCGTCCACTTCATGCACTTCGTCCAGTTCGTCCACTTCGTCCACTTCTTCCACTTCGTCCACTTCTTCCACTTCGTCCACTTCTACCACTTCTTCTTCTTCTTCCACTTCTTCTTCTTCGTCCAGTTCGTCAACTTCGTCCACATCGTGCACTTCGTCCACTTGGTTCACTTCATTCACTTCGTCCACTTCTTCCACTTCGTCCACTTCGTCAACTTCGTCCACTTCGTGCATTTCGTCCACTTCGTCCAATTTTTCCACTTCATCGACTTCGTCCACTTCGTCAACTTCGTGCACTTCGTACAATTCTTCCACTTCTTCCACTTCTTCCACTTCTTCTTCTTCTTCTTCCACTTGTACCACTTCTTCTTCTTCTTCCACTTCTTCTCCTTCTTGTTCTTTGTCCAGTTCGTCCACTTCTTCCACTTGGTCCACTTCGTCCACTTCTTCCAGTTCGTCCACTTCGTCCACTTCTTCCACTTTTTCCACTTTGTCCACTTCTTCAACTTCTTCCACTTCTTCCACTTCTACCACTTCTACACTCCTTCTTCTTCATCCACTTCTTCTTCCTCGTCCATTTCGTCAACTTCGTCTAGTTCGTCAACTTCGTCCACTTCGTGAACTTCGTCCACTTCGTCCACTTCTTCCACTTCGTCCACTTCGTCAACTTCGTCAACTTCGTCCACATCGTCAACTTCGTCCACTTCCCCAAGTTAGTCCACTTCTTCCACTTCGTCCATTTCTTCCTCTTCTTCTCCTTCTTTTTCTTCGTCCACTTCGTCTACTTCCTACACTTCGTCCAGTTCGTTCACTTCATTCACTTTGTCCACTTCGTTCACTTCCTCCACTTCCTCCAATTCTTTCACTTCGTCCACTTCGTCCACTTCGTCCACTTCTTCCACTCGTCCACTTCGTCCACCTCGTCCTTTTCGTCCAATCTTCCACTTCTTCCACTTCTTCTTCGTCGTCTAGTTTGTCAACTTCTTCTAGTTCGTCAACTTCGTCCACTTCGTTCACTTCCTTCACTTCGTCTACTTCGTCCACTTCGTTCACTTAATTCACTTCGTCTAGTTCGTCCACTTCTTCCACTTCACCCAGTTCATCTACTTCATCCACTTCTTCCACTTTGTTAACATCTTCCACTTCTTCCAGTTAATCAAGTTCTTCTCCTTCTTCTTCTTCATCCACTTCGTCAACTTCGTCTACTTCCTCCACTTCCTCCACTTCCACCATATCATCCACTTCGCCCACTTTATCCACTTCGTCCACTTCATGCACTTCGTCCAGTTCGTCCACTTCTTACACTTCTACCACTTCTTCTTCTTCTTCCACTTCTTCTTCTTCGTCCAGTTCGTCAACTTCGTCAACATCGTGCACTTCGTCCACTTGGTTCACTTCATTCACTTCGTCCACTTCTTCCACTTCGTCCACTTCGTCAACTTCGTCCACTTCATGCACTTCGTCCACTTCGTCCACTTCGTCCAATTTGTCCACTTCATCGACTTCGTCCACTTCGTACAATTCTTCCACTTCTTCCACTTCTTCCACTTCTTCTTCTTCTTCCACTTGTACCACTTCTTGTTCTTCTTCCACTTCTTCTCCTTCTTGTTCTTTGTCCAGTTCGTCAACTTCTTCCACTTGGCCCACTTCGTCCACTTCTTCCAGTTCGTCCACTTCGTCCACTTCTTCCACTTTTTCTACTTTGTCCACTTCTTCCACTTCTTCAACTTCTTCAACTTCTTCCACTTCTACCACTTCTACCACTCCTTCTTCTTCATCGACTTGTTCTTCTTCGTCCATTTCGTCAACTTCGTCTAGTTCGTGAACTTCGTCCACTTCGTGCACTTCGTCCACTTCGTCCACTTCTTCCACTTCGTCCACTTCGTCAACTTTGTCAACTTCGTCCACATCGTCCACTTCCCCAAGTTAGTCCACTTCGACCACTTCTTCCACTTCATCCACTTCTTCCACTTCTTCTCCTTCTTTTTCTTCGTCCACTTCGTCCACTTCGTCCACTTCGTTCACTTCATTCACTTTGTCCACTTCGTTCACTTCGTCGACTTCCTCCACTTCATTCACTTCTTTCACTTCGTCCACTTCGTCCACTTCTTCCACTTCGTCCACCTCGTCCATTTCGTCCACATCTTCCACTTCTTCCAGTTCTTCTTGTTCGTCTAGTTCGTCAACTTCTTCTAGTTCGTCAAGTTCGTCCACTTTGTGCACTTCGTCCACTTCGTTCACTTCTTTCACTTCGTCCACTTCGTTCACTTCATTCACTTCGTCTACTTCATCCACTTCTTCCACTTCACCCACTTAATCCACTTCTTCCAGTTAATCAAGTTCTTCTCCTTCTTCTTCTTCGTCCAATTCGTCAACTTCGTCTACTTCCTCCACTTCCACCACATCATCCACTTCGACCACTTCCTCTACTTCCTCCACTTCATGCACCACGTCCAGTTCGTCCACTTCGTCCACTTTTTCCACTTCTTCCACTTCTTCCACTTCTACCACTTCTTCTTCTTCTTCCACTTCTTCTTCTTCGTCCAGTTCGTCAACTTCGTCCAGTTTGTCAACTTCGTCCACATCGTGCACTTCATCCACTTGGTTCACTTCATTCACTTCATCCACTTCTTCCACTTCGTCCACTTCGTGGACTTCGTCCAATTTGTCCACTTCATCGACTTCGTCCACTTCGTCAACTTCGTCCACTTCGTACAATTCTTCCACTTCTTCCACTTCTTCCCCTTCTTCTTCTTCTTCTTCCACTTTTACCCCTTCTTGTTCTTCTTGCACTTCTTCTCCTTCTTGTTCTTTCTCCACTTCGTGCAGTTCCTTCACTTCGTCCACTTTGACTACTTCTCCCACTTTTTCCACTTCGTCCAGTTCGTCCACTTCGTCCATTTCGTCCACTTCTTCCACTTCTTCGACTTCTTCTTCTTCGTCTAGTTCGTCAACTTCCTCCAGTTCGTCAACTTCGTCCACCTCGTCCACCTCGTCCACTTTGTGCACTTCGTCCACTTCGTTCACTTCGTCTACTTCGTCCACTTCTTCCACTTCGTCCACTTCACCCACTTCGTCCATCTTCTCCACTTCTTCCACTGTGTCCACATCTTCCACTTCTTCCACTTATTCCACCTCTTCTCGTTCTTCTTCTTCGTCCACTTCGTATCTTCCTCTACTTCCTCCACTTCCTCCACTTCCTCCACTTCGTCCACTTCGTCCCTTCGTCCACTTCGTGCACTTCGCCGACTTCTTCCACTTCGTCCACTTCGTCCACTTCTTCCACTTCTTCCACTTCTTCATCTTCTGCCACTTCCTCTTCTTCTTCCACTTCTTCTTCTTCGTCCAGTTCGTCAACTTCGTCCTTTTGTCAACTTCTTCCACTTCGTCCACTCCGTCCACTTCGTTCACTTCATTCACTTCGTCCACTTCAACCACTTTTTCCACTTTGTCCACTTCGTCTACTTCGTCCACTTCTTCCTGTTCGTCCACATCTTCCACTTCTTCTCCTTCTTCTTCTTCGTCCACTTCATCAGCTTCGCCTAATTCCTGTACTTCCACCACATCGTCCATTTCGCCCACTTCCACAACTTCGTGCACTTTGTTCACTTCGTCCAGTTCGTCCACTTCTTCCACTTCTTCCACTTCGTCCACTTCATCCACCCCGTCCACTTCGTTCAGTTCATTCACTTCGTCCACTTCAACCACTTCTTCCACTTCGTCCACTTCGTCCACTTCACCCACCTCGTCCACTTCTTCCACTTCGTCCACATCTTCCACTTCTTCCACTTTGTCCAAGTCTTCCACTTCTTCCACTTCTTCCACATCTTCCACTTCTTCTCCTTCTTCTTCTACGTCTACTTCGTCAGCTTCGTCTACTTCCTCCACTTCCTCCATTTCCACCACATCGTCCATTTCGCCCACTTCCTCCACATCGTCCACTTCGTCCACTTCATTCACTTCGTCCACTTCTTCCACTTCTTCCACTTCGTCCACCTCGTCCACTTCGTCCATTTCGTCCACTTCGTCTACATCGTCCACTTCTTCGACTTCTTCCATTTCTACCACTTCTTCTTCTTCTTCCACTTCTTCTCCTTCTTCTTCTTCGTCCAGTTCGTCAACTTCGTCCATTTCGTCCACTTGGTTCACTTCATTCACTTGGTCCACTTCTTCCACTTCGTCCATTTCGTCCACTTCGTCCACTTCGTCCAATTGGTCCACTTCGTCCCCTTCGTCTACTTCGTACACTTCGTCTACTTCTTCCACTTCTTCCACTTCTTCCACTTCTTCCACTTCTTCCACTTCTTCCACTTCTTCTCCTTCGTCCAGTTCGTCCACTTCCTCGACTTCCTCCACTTCCACCACATCGTCTACTTCGTCCACTTCGTCAGCTTCGCCTACTTCCTCCACTTACACCACATCGTCCATTTCGCCCAATTCCTACGCTTCGTCCGATTCATTCACTTCGTCCAGTTCGTCCAGTTCGGCCACTTCTTCCACTTCTTCCACTTCGTCCACTTCGTCCACTTCAACCACTACTTCAACTTCGTCCACTTCGTCCACTTCACCCACTTCGTCCACTTCTTCCACTTCGTCCACATCTTCCACTTCTTCCACATCTTCCATTTCTTCTCCTTCTTCTTCTATGTCTACTTCGTCAACTTCCTCCACTTCCTCCACTTCCACCAAATCGTCCACTTCGCCCACTTCCTCCACTTCGTCCACTTCATGCACTTCGTCTAGTTCGTCCACTTCTTCCGCTTCGTCCACTTCGTCCACTTCTTCCACTTCGTCCACTTCGTCCACTTCTTTTCCTTCTTTTTCTTCGTCAACTTCGTCTACTTCCTCCACTTCCTCCACTTCGTCCACTTTGTTCACTACATTCACTTCGTCCACTTCGTTCACTTCATTCACTTCGTCCACTTCGTTCACTTCGTCTACTTCTTCCACTTCCTCCACTTCGTTCACTTCTTTCACTTCGTCCACTTCGTTCACTTCGTCCACTTTGTCCACTTCGTCCAGTTCGTCCATTTCGTCCACTTCTTCCACTTCTTCCACTTCTTCTTCTTCGTCTAGTTCGTCAACTTCCTCAAGTTCGTCAATTTCGTCCACCTCGTCCACTTTGTGCACTTCGTCCACTTCTTCCACTTCGTCCACTTCACCCACTTCGTCCACCTTCTCCACTTCTTCCACTGTGTCCACATCTTCCACTTCTTCCACTTATTCCACTTCTTCTCGTTCTTCTTCTTCGTCCACTTCGTATCTTCGTCTACTTCCTCCACTTCCTCCACTTCGTCCACTTCGTCCACTTCGTCCACTTCGTCCACTTCGTGCACTTCGCCCACTTCTTCCACTTCGTCCACTTCGTCCACCTCGTCCACTTCTTCCACTTCTTCCACTTCTTCCACTTCTGCCACTTCCTCTTCTTCTTCCACTTCTTCTTCTTCGTCCAGTTCGTCAACTTCGTCCTTTTGTCAACTTCGTCCTTTTGTCAACTTCGTCCACATCGTCCACTCCGTCCACTTCGTTCACTTCGTCCACTTCGTCCACTTCGTCCACTTCAACCACTTTTTCCACTTTGTCCACTTCGTCTATTTCGTCCACTTCTTCCTGTTCGTCCACATCTTCCACTTCTTCCACTTCTTCTCCTTCTTCTTCTTCGTCCACTTCGTATGCTTCGCCTAATTCCTCTACTTCCACCACATCGTCCATTTCGCCCACTTCCACAACTTCGTGCACTTTGTTCACTTCGTCCAGTTCATCCATTTCGTCCACTTCACCCACCTCGTCCACTTCTTCCACTTCGTCCACATCTTCCACTTCTTCCACTTCTTCCACTTTGTCCAAGTCTTCCACTTCTTCCACTTCTTCCACATCTTCCACTTCTTCTCCTTCTTCTTCTACGTCTACTTCATCAGCTTCGTCTACTTCCTCCACTTCCTCCATTTCCACCACATCGTCCATTTCGCCCACTTCCTCCACATCGTCCACTTCATTCACTTCGTCCACTTCTTCCACTTCTTCCACTTCGTCCACCTCGTCCACTTCGTCCACTTCGTCCATTTCGTCCACTTCGTCCACTTCGTCCATTTCGTCCACTTCGTCTACATCGTCCACTTCTTCCAGTTCTTCCACTTCTTCCATTTCTACCACTTCTTCTTCTTCTTCCACTTCTTCTCCTTCTTCTTCTTCGTCCAGTTCGTCAACTTCGTCGATTTCGTCCACTTGGTTCACTTCATTCACTTCGTCCACTTCTTCCACTTCGTCCATTTCTTCCAATTCGTCCACTTCGTCCACTTCGTCCACTTCGTCCAATTGGTCCACTTCGTCCCCTTCCTCTACTTCGTACAGTTCTTCTACTTCTTCGACTTCTTCCACTTCTACCTCTTCTTCCACTTCTTCCACTTCTTCTCCTTCGTCCAGTTCGTCCACTTCCTCGACTTCCTCCACTTCCACCACATCGTCTACTTCGTCCACTTCGTCAGCTTCGCCTACTTCCTCCACTTACACCACATCGTCCATTTCGCCCACTTCCTACGCTTCGTCCGATTCATTCACTTCGTCCAGTTCGGCCACTTCTTCCACTTCTTCCACTTCGTCCACTTCGTCCACTTCAACCACTACTTCCACTTCGTCCACTTCGTGCACTTCACCCACTACGTCCACTTCTTCCACTTCTTCCACTTCTTCCATTTCTACCACTTCTTCTTCTTCTTCAACTTCTTCTCCTTCTTCTTCTTCGTTCAGTTCGTCAACTTCGTCCATTTCGTGTACTTGGTTCACTTCATTCACTTCGTCCACTTCATCCACTTCTTCCACTTCGTCCACTTCGTGCACTTCGTCCACTTTGTCCCCTTCGTCTACTTCGTACACTTCTTCCACTTCTTCTCCTTCGTCCACTTCGTCCACTTCCTCGACTTCCTCCACTTCCCCCACATCGCCCACTTCGTCAGCTTCGCCTACTTCCTCCACTTACACCACATCGTCCATTTCGCCCACTTCCTATACTTCGTCCGATTCATTCACTTCGTCCAGTTCGGCCACTTCTTCCATTTCTTCCACTTCGTCCAATTCGTCCACCCTGTCCACTTCGTTCAGTTCATTCACTTCGTCCACTTCGTCCACTTCGTCCACTTCGTCCACTTCAACCACTTCTTCCACTTCGTCCACTTCGTCCACTTCACCCACTTCGTACACTTCTTCCACTTCGTCCACATCTTCCACTTCTTCCACATCTTCCACTTCTTCTCCTTCTTCTTCTACGTCTACTTCGTCAGCTTCGTCTACTTCCACCATTTCCATCAGATCGTCCATTTTGCCCACTTCCTCCACTTCGTCCACTTCATCCACTTCATTCACTTCTTCCACTTCTTCCACTTCTTCCACTTCTTCCACTTCTTCCACTTCTTCCACTTCTTCCACTTCGTCCACTTCGTCCATTTCGTCCACTTCTTCCACATCGTCCACTTCTTCCATTTCTACCACTTCTTCTTCTTCTTCCACTTCTTCACCTTCTTCACCTTCTTCTTCTTCGTCCAGTTCGTCAACTTTTTCCAGTTCGTCCACTTGGTTCTCTGCATTCACTTCGTCCACTTCGTCAACTTCGTCCACTTTGTCCACTTCTTCCCCTTCTTCTTCTCCGTCTAGTTGGTCAACTTTGTCCAGTTCGTCCATTGGTTCACTTCATTCACTTCGTCCACTTCTTCCACTTCGTCCACTTCGTCCACTTTGTCCACTTCGTCCACTTCGTCCACTTCGTCCACTTCGTGCACTTCTTCCACTTCGTCCACTTCGTGCACTTCGCCCACTTTCTTCCACTTCGTCCATCTCGTCCACTTCGTCCACTTCGTCAACTTCGCCAACTTCGTCCACTTCGTCCACTTCGTCCACTTCGTCAACTTCTTCCACTTCGTCCACTTCTTCCACTTCGTCCACCCCGTCCACTTCGTTCAGTTCATTCACTTCGTCCTCTTCAACCAATTCTTCCACTTCGTCCACTTCATCCATTTCGTCGACTTCCCCCACTTCGTCCACTTCTTCAACTTCGTCCACATCTTCCACTTCTTCCACATCTTCCACTTCTTCTCCTCCTTCTTCTACGTCTACTTCGTCAGCTTCGTCTACTTCCTCCACTTCCTCCATTTCCACCACATCGTCCATTTCGCCCACTTCCTCCACTTCGTCCACTTCATTCACTTTGTCCAGTTCGTCCACTTCTTCCACTTCTTCCACTTCGTCCACTTCGTCCACTTCATCCATTTCGTCTAGTTCTTCCACATCGTCCACTTCTTCCACTTCTTCCATTTCTAGCACTTCTTCTTCCTCCACTTCTTCTCCTTCTTCTTCTTCGTCCAGTTCGTCAACTTCGTCCAGTTCGTCCACTTGGTTCACTTCATTCACTTCGTCCACTTCTTCCACTTCGTCCATTTCGTCCACTTCGTCCACTTCGTGCACTTCGCCAACTTCTTCCACTTCGTCTACTTCGTCCGTCCACTTCGTGCACTTCGCCAACTTCTTCCACTTCGTCTACTTCGTCAACTTCGTCCACTTCGTCAACTTCGTGCATTTCGTCCCCTTCGTCCACTCTGTCAACTTCTTCCACATCTTCCACTTCTTCTCCTCCTTCTTCTACGTCTACTTCGTCAGCTTCGTCTACTTCCTCCACTTCCTCCATTTCCACCACATCGTCCATTTCGCCCACTTCCTTCACTTCGTCCACTTCATTCACTTCGTCCAGTTCGTCCACTTCTTCCACTTCTTCCACTTCTTCCACTTCGTCCACTTCGTCCACTTCGTCCATTTCGTCCAGTTCTTCCACATCGTGCACTTCTTCCACTTCTTCCACTTCTTCCATTTCTAGCACTTCTTCTTCTTCCTCCACTTCTTCTCCTTCTTATTCTTCGTCCAGTTCGTCAACTTCGTCCAGTTCGTCAACTTCGTCCAGTTCGCCCACTTGGTTTACTTCATTCACTTCGTCCACTTCTTCCACTTCGTTCACTTCGTCCATTTCGTCCACTTCGTGCACTTCGTCCACTTCGTGCACTTCGTCCACTTCGTCCACTTCGTCCACTTCGCCCACTTCTTCCACTTCGTCCACTTCGTCAACTTCGTCCACTTCGTCCACTTCGTCCACTTCGTCAACTTCGTCCACCTCGTCAACTTCTTCCACTTCTTCCACTTCTGCCACTTCCTCTTCTTCTTCCACTTCTTCTTCTTCGTCCAGTTCGTCAACTTCGTCCATTTGTCAACTTCGTGCACTTCGTCCCCTTCGTCCACTCCGTCCACTTCGTTCACTTCATTCACTTCGTCCACTTCGTCCCCTTCAACCACTTCTTCCACATTGTCCACTTCGTCTACTTCGTCCACTTCTTCCTCTTCGTCCACATCTTCCACTTCTTCCACATCTTCCACTTCTTCTCCTTCTTCTTCTTCGTCCACTTCGTCAGCGTCGCCTACTTCCTCTACTTCCACCACATCGTCCATTTCGCCCACTTCCTACACTTAGTCCATTTCGTTCACTTCGTCCACTTCGTCCAGTTCGTCCACTTCTTCCACTTCTTCCACTTCGTCCACTTCTTCTGCTTCGTCCACTTTGTCCACTTCATCCACCCCGTCCACTTCGTTCAGTTCATTCACTTTGTCCACTTCAACCACTTCTTCCACTTCGTCCACTTCACCCACTTCGTCCACTTCTTCCACTTCGTCCACATCTTCCACTTCTTCCACATCTTCCACTTCTTCTCCATCTTCTTCTACGTCTACTTCGTCTGCTTCGTCTACTTCCTCCACTTCCTCGATTTCCACCACATCGTCCATTTCGCCCACTTCCTCCACATCGTCCACTTCGTCCACTTCATTCACTTCGTCCACTTCTTCCACTTTTTCCACTACGTCCACCTCGTCCACTTCGTCCACTTCGTACATTTCGTCCACTTCGTCCACATCGTCCACTTCTTCCACTTCTTCCACTTCTTCCATTTCTACCACTTCTTCTTCTTCTTCCACTTCTTCTCCTTCTTCTTCTTCATCCAGTTCGTCAACTTCGTCCATTTCGTCCACTTAGTTCACTTCATTCACTTCGTCCACTTCGTCCACTTCGTCCACTTCTTCCACTTCTTCCACTTCGTCCACTTCGTCCACTTCGTCCAATTGGTCCACTTCGTCCCCTTCGTCTACTTCGTACACTTCTTCCACTTCTTCGACTTCTTCCACTTCTTCCACTTCTTCCACTTCTTCTCCTTCATCCAGTTCGTCCACTTCCTGCACTTCCTCCACTTCCACCACATCGTCCACTTCGTCCACTTCGTCAGCTTCGCCTACTTCCTCCACTTATACCACATCGTCCATTTCGCCCACTTCTTACACTTCGTCGAATTCATTCACTTCGTCCAGTTCGTCTAATTTGGCCACTTCGTCCACTTCGTCCACTTCTTCCACTTCGTCCACTTCGTCCACCCCGTCCACTTCGTTCAGTTCATTCACTTCGTCCTCTTCAACCAATTCTTCCACTTCGTCCACTTCATCCATTTCGTCGACTTCACCCACTTCGTCCACTTCTTCAACTTCGTCCACATCTTCCACTTCTTCCACATCTTCCACTTCTTCTCCTCCTTCTTCTACGTCTACTTCGTCAGCTTCGTCTACTTCCTCCACTTCCTCCATTTCCACCACATCGTCCATTTCGCCCACTTCCTCCACTTCGTCCACTTCATTCACTTTGTCCAGTTCGTCCACTTCTTCCACTTCTTCCACTTCGTCCACTTCGTCCACTTCATCCATTTCGTCTAGTTCTTCCACATCGTCCACTTCTTCCACTTCTTCCATTTCTAGCACTTCTTCTTCCTCCACTTCTTCTCCTTCTTCTTCTTCGTCCAGTTCGTCAACTTCGTCCAGTTCGTCCACTTGGTTCACTTCATTCACTTCGTCCACTTCTTCCACTTCGTCCATTTCGTCCACTTCGTCCACTTCGTGCACTTCGCCAACTTCTTCCACTTCGTCTACTTCGTCAACTTCGTGCATTTCGTCCCCTTCGTCCACTCTGTCCACTTCTTCCACATCTTCCACTTCTTCTCCTCCTTCTTCTACGTCTACTTCGTCAGCTTCGTCTACTTCCTCCACTTCCTCCATTTCAACCACATCGTCCATTTCGCCCACTTCCTCCACTTCGTCCACTTCATTCACTTCGTCCAGTTCGTCCACTTCTTCCACTTCTTCCACTTCTTCCACTTCGTCCACTTCGTCCACTTCGTCCGCTTCGTCCATTTCGTCCAGTTCTTCCACATCGTGCACTTCTTCCACTTCTTCCACTTCTTCCATTTCTAGCACTTCTTCTTCTTCTTCTTCCACTTCTTCTCCTTCTTCTTCTTCGTCCAGTTCGTCCACTTGGTTCACTTCATTCACTTCGTCCACTTCTTCCACTTCGTTCACTTCGTCCATTTCGTCCACTTCGTGCACTTCGTCCACTTCGTGCACTTCGTCCACTTCGTCCACTTCGTCCACTTCGTCCACTTCGCCCACTTCTTCCACTTCGTCCACTTCGTCAACTTCGTCCACTTCGTCCACTTCGTCCACTTCGTCAACTTCGTCCACCTCGTCCACTTCTTCCACTTCTTCCACTTCTGCCACTTCCTCTTCTTCTTCCACTTCTTCTTCTTCGTCCAGTTCGTCAACTTCGTCCATTTGTCAACTTCGTGCACTTCGTCCCCTTCGTCCACTCCGTCCACTTCGTTCACTTCATTCACTTCGTCCACTTCGTCCCCTTCAACCACTTCTTCCACTTTGTCCACTTCGTCTACTTCGTCCACTTCTTCCTCTTCGTCCACATCTTCCACTTCTTCCACATCTTCCACTTCTTCTCCTTCTTCTTCTTCGTCCACTTCGTCAGCGTCGCCTACTTCCTCTACTTCCACCACATCGTCCATTTCGCCCACTTCCTACACTTAGTCCATTTCGTTCACTTCGTCCACTTTGTCCAGTTCGTCCACTTCTTCCACTTCTTCCACTTCGTCCACTTCTTCTGCTTCGTCCACTTTGTCCACTTCATCCACCCCGTCCACTTCGTTCAGTTCATTCACTTTGTCCACTTCAACCACTTCTTCCACTTCGTCCACTTCACCCACTTCGTCCACTTCTTCCACTTCGTCCACATCTTCCACTTCTTCCACATCTTCAACTCCTTCTCCATCTTCTTCTACGTCTACTTCGTCTGCTTCGTCTACTTCCTCCACTTCCTTGATTTCCACCACATCGTCCATTTCGCCCACTTCCTCCACATCGTCCACTTCGTCCACTTCATTCACTTCGTCCACTTCTTCCACTTCTTCCACTACGTCCACCTCGTCCACCTCGTCCACTTCGTACATTTCGTCCACTTCGTCCACATCGTCCACTTCTTCCACTTCTTCCACTTCTTCCATTTCTACCACTTCTTCTTCTTTTTCCACTTCTTCTCCTTCTTCTTCTTCATCCAGTTCGTCAACTTCAGCCATTTCGTCCACTTAGTTCACTTCATTCACTTCGTCCACTTCGTCCACTTCTTCCACTTCTTCCACTTCGTCCACTTCGTCCAATTGGTCCACTTCGTCCCCTTCGTCTACTTCGTACACTTCTTCCACTTCTTCCACTTCTTCTCCTCCATCCAGTTCGTCCACTTCCTGCACTTCCTCCACTTCCACCACATCGTCCACTTCGTCCACTTCGTCAGCTTCGCCTACTTCCTCCACTTATACCACATCGTCCATTTCGCCCACTTCTTACACTTCGTCGGATTCATTCACTTCGTCCAGTTCGTCTAATTCGGCCACTTCTTCCACTTCTTCCACTTCGTCCACCTCGTCCACTTCGTCAACTTCGCCCACCTCGTCCACTTCTTCCACTTTTTCCACTTCTTCCACTTCTTCCACTTCTGCCACTTCCTCCTCTTCTTCTTCCACTTCTTCTTCTTCGTCCACTTCGTCAACTTCGTCCATTTGTCAACCTCGTCCACTTCGTGCACTTCGTCCACTCCGTCCACTTCGTTCACTTCATTCACTTCGTCCACTTCGTCCACTTCAACCACTTCTTCCACTTTGTCCACTTCGTCTACGTCATGCACTTCTTCCTCTTCGTTCACATCTTTCACTTCTTCCACATCTTCCACTTCTTCTGCTTCTTCTTCTACCTCTACTTCGTCAAAATCGTCTACTTCCTCCACTTCCTCCATTTCCACCACATCGTCCATTTCGCCCACTTGGTCCACTTCGTCCACTTCATTCACTTCGTCCACTTCGTCCACTTTTTACACTTCTTCCACTTCGTCCACCTCGTCCATTTCGTCCACTTCGTCCACATCGTCCACTTCTTCCACTTCTTCCATTTCTACCACTTCTTCTTCTTCCACTTCTTCTCCTTCTTCTTCTTCGTCCAGTTCGTCCACTACGTCCAGTTCGTCCACTTGGTTGACTTCATTCACTTCGACCACTTCTTCCACTTCGTGCAATTCGTCCACTTCGTCCACTTCGTCCATTTCGTCCACTTCGTGCACTTCGCCCACTTCTTCCACTTCGTCCACTTCGTCCACTTCGTCAACTTCGTCAACTTCGTCCACCTCGTCCCTTTCTTCCACTTCTTCCACTTTTTCCAGTTCTTCCACTTCTGCCACTTCCTCTTCTTCTTCCACTTCTTCTTCTTCGTCCAGTTCGTCAACTTCGTCCATTTGTCAACTTCGTCCACCTCGTGCACTTCGTCCACTTCGTCCACTCCGTGCACTTCGTTCACTTCATTCACTTCGTCCACTTCGTCCACTTCAACCACTTCTTCAACTTTGTCCACTACGTCTACTTCGTCCACTTCTTCCTCTTCGTCCACATCTTCCACTTCTTCTCCCTCTTCTTCTTCGTCCACTTCGTCAGCTTCGCCTACTTCCTCTACTTCCACTTCATTCACTTCTTCCAATTCTTCCACTTCGTCCACTTTGACCATTTCGCCCACTTCCTCCACTTCACCCACTTCGTCCCCTTGGTCCACTTCGTACACTTCTTCCATTTCTTCCACTTCTTCCACTTCTTCTCCTTCTTCAACTTTGTCCACTTCATTAACTTCGTCCAAATCGTCCACTTCGTGCACTTCGTCCATTTCGTAAACCTCGTTCAGTTCGTTCAATTCGTCCACTTTGACTACTTCATTCACTTCGTCCACTTTTTCCACTTCTTCCACTTCGTCCACTTCGTCCACTTCTTCCACTTCGTCCACTTCTTCCACTTCTACCACTTCTTCTTCTTCTTCCACTTCTGCTCCTTCTTCTTCTTCGTCCAGTTCGTCAACTTCGCCCACTTTTTCAACTTCGTCCACTTCGTCTACTTCGACCACTTCGTCCACTTCGTCAACTTCATACACTTCGTCCACTTCGTACACTTCTTCCACATCTTCCACTTCTTCCACTTCTTCCACTTCGTCCACTTCTTCCACTTCTTCTACTTCGTCCACTTCGTTCAGTCCGTTCACTTCGTCCACTTTGACCACTTTGCCCACTTCTTCCACTTCGTCCACTTTGTCCACTTCGTCAACTTCGTCCACTTCTTCCACTTTGTCAACTTCGTCCACTTCTTCCACTTCTTCCACTTCGTCCACTTCTTCCACTTCTTTCACTTCTTCCACTTCTACCATTTCTTCTTCTTCTTCCACTTCTTCGTCTTCGTCCAGTTCGTGAACTTTGTCCAGTTCGTCAACTTCGTCCATTTCGTCCATTTCGTCCACTCCGTCCACTTCGTTCACTTCATTCACTTCATCCACTTCAACCACTTCTTCCACTTCGTCCACTTCGCCCACTTTACCCATTTCGTCCACTTCGTCCACTTCCACTTCATCCACATCTTCCACTTCTTCCACATCTTCCACTTCTTCCCCTTCTTCTTCTTCGTCCACTTCGTCAGCTTCGTCTACTTCCTCCACTTCCTCCACTTCCACCATATCGTCCACTTCGCCCACGTCCTCCACTTCGTCTACTTCGTCCACTTCATTCACTTCGTCCAGTTCGTCCAGTTCGTCCACTTCTTCCATTTCTTCCACTACTTCCACCTCATCCACTTCGTCCATTTCGTCCACTTCGTCCACATCGTCCACTTCTTCCACTTCTTCCACTTCTTCCATTTCTACCACTTCTTCTTCTTCTTCTTCCACTTCTTCTCCTTCTTCTTCTTCATCCAGTTCGTCCACTTGGTTCACTTCATTCACTTCGTCCACTTCGTCAACTTCGTCCACTTCGTCCACTTCGTCACCTTCGTCTACTTCATACACTTCTTCCACTTCTTCGACTTCTTCCACTTCTTCCACTTCTTCCACTTCTTCCACTTCTTCCACTTCTTCCACTTCTTCTTCTTCTTCCACTTGTACCACTTCTTCTTCTTCGTCCACTTCGTCAACTTCTTCCAGTTCGTCCACTTCGCCCACTTCGTCAATTTCGTCCACTTCGTCCATTTCGTCCACTTCGTCCACTCCGTCCACTTCGTTCACTTCATTCACTTCATCCACTTCGTCCACTTCAACCACTTCTTCCACTTTGTCCACTTCGTCCACTTCGTCCACTTCGTACACTTCGTCCACTTCGTCCACTTCGTATACTTCTTCCACTTCTTCCACTTCTTCCACTCCTTCTTTTTCTTCCACTTGAACCACTTCTTCGTCTTCTTCCACTTCTTCTCCTTCTTCTTCTTCGTCCACTTCGTTAACTTCGTCTACCTCGTGCACTTCGTGCACTTTGTCCACTTCGTGCACTTTGTCCACTTCGTGCTCTTCGTCCACTTCGTGCACTTCGTCCGTTCCGTCCACTTCGTGCACTTCGTCCGTTCCGTCCACTTCGTCAACTCCGTCCACTTTGTTCACTTCATTCACTTTGTCCACTTCGTTCACTTCAACCACTTCTTCCACTTTGTCTACTTCGTCCACTTCACCCACTTCTTCTCCTTCTTCTTCTTCCTCCACTTCCTTCTCTTCGTCCACTTCGTTCACTTCATTCACTTCGTCCACTTCGTTGACTTCATTCACTTCGTCCACTTCAGTCACCTCCTCCACTTCGTTCACTTCTTTGACTTCGTCCACTTCTTCCACTTTCTCCACTTCGTCCACTTCGTCCACTTCGTCCATTTCGTCGACTTGTTCCACTTCTTACACTTCTTCTTCTTCGTCTAGTTGGTCAATTCGTCCAGTTCGGCAACTTCGTCCACCTTGTGCACTTCCTCCACTTCGTTCACTTCGTCTACTTCGTCCACTTCTTCCACTTCGTCCACTTCACCCACTTCGTCAACTTCATCCACTTCTTCCACTTTGTCCACATCTTCCACTTCTTCCACTTATTCCACTTCTTCTACTTCTTCTTCTTCGTCCACATCGTCAACTTCGTCTACTTCCTCCACTTCCTCCACTTCCGCCACATCGTCCACTTCGCCCACTTCGTCGACTTCGTCATGTCCGTCCACTTCTTCCACTTCGTCGAGTTCTTCCACTTCGTCCACATCTTCCGCTTCTTCCATTTCTTCCACTTCTTCCACTTCTACCACTTCTTCTTCTTCTTCATCTTCCACTTCTTCTTCTTCGTCCAGTTCGTCAACTTAGTCTAGTTAGTCAACTTCGTCTACTTCGTGCACTTCGTCCACTTCATCCACTTGGTGCACTTCATTCACTTCGTCCACTTCTTCCACTTTGTCCACTTCGTCAACTTCGTCCACTTCGTCCATTTCGTCCACTTCGTCCACTTCGTCCACTTCGTCCACTTCGTCCACTTCGTCCACTTCTTCCACTTCTTCAACTTCTTCCACTTTTTCCACTTCGTCCACTTCGTCCACTTTTCCACTTCTTCCACTTCTTCTCCTTCATTCACTTCCTCCACCTCCTCTACTTCCACCGCATCGTCCACTTCCTCCACTTCCTCCACTTCTTCCACTTCGTCCACATCTTCCACTTCTTCTCCTTCTTCTTCTTCGTCCACTTCGTCAGCTTCGTCTACTTCCTCCACTTCCTCCACTTCCACCACATCGTCCACTTCGCCCAAGTCCTCCACTTCGTCTACTTCGTCCACTTCGTTCACTTCGTCCAGTTCGTCCACTTCGTCCACTTCTTCCACTTCTTCCACTACTTCCACCTCGTCCACTTCGTCCATTTCGTCCACTTCGTCCACATCGTCCACTTCTTCCACTTCTTCCACTTCTTCCATTTCTACCACTTCTTCTTCTTCTTCTTCCACTTCTTCTCCTTCTTCTTCTTCGTCCAGTTCGTCCACTTGGTTCACTTCATTCACTTCGTCCACTTCGTCAACTTCGTCAACTTCGTCCACTTCGTCCACTTCGTCACCTTCGTCTACTTCATACACTTCTTCCACTTCTTCGACTTCTTCCACTTCTTCCACTTCTTCCACTTCTTCTTCTTCTTCCACTTGTACCACTTCTTTTTCTTCGTCCACTTCGTCAACTTCTTCCAGTTCGTCCACTTCGCCCACTTCGTCAATTTCGTCCACTTCGTCCACTTTAACCACTTCCTCCACTTCCTCCACTTCCTCCACTTCCACCACATCGTCCATTTCGCCCACTTCCTCCACTTCGTCCACTTCGTCGACTTCATTCACTTCGCCCAGTTCGTCCATTTCGTCCACTTCTTCCACTTCTTCCACTTCGTCCACCTCGTCCACTTCGTCCACTTCGTCCATTTCGTCCACTTCGTCCACATCGTCCACTTCTTCCACTTCTTCCACTTCTTCCATTTCTACCACTTCTTCTTCTTCTTCTTCCACTTCTTCTCCTTCTTCTTTTTCGTCCAGTTCGTCAACTTCGTCCAGTTCGTCCACTTCGTCAACTTCGTCCAGTTCGTCCAGTTCGTCCACTTCGTCAACTTCGTCCAGTTCGTCCACTTCGTCCAGTTCGTCAACTTCGTCCAGTTCGTCCACTGGGTTCACTTCATTCACTTCGTCCACTTCATCCACTTCTTCCACTTCGTCCACTTCGTCCACTTCGTCAACTTCGTCCACTTTGTCCACTTCGTCTACTTCGTCTACTTCGTCCACTTCGTCCACTTCGTCTACTTCATCCACTTCGTCTCGTTCGTCTACTTCGTACACTTCTTCCACTTCTTTGACTTCTTCAACTTCTTCCACTTCTTCCACTTCTTCTTCTTCTTCTTCCACTTGTACCACTCCTTCTTCTTCTTCCACTTCTTCTCCTTCTTCTTCTTCGTCCACTTCGTCAACTTCCTCCAGTTCGTCAACTTCGCCCACTTCGTCCACTTCTTCTTCTTCTTCTTCCACTTCTTTGACTTCTTCCACTTCTTCCACTTCTTCATCTTCTTCCACTTGTACCACTTCTTCTTCTTCTTCCACTTGTTCTCCTTCTTCGTCTTTGTCTACTTCGTCAACTTCTTCCAGTTCGTCAACTTCGCCCACTTCGTCCACTTCGCCTACTTCGCCCGCTTCGTCCACTTGGTTCAGTCCGTTCACTTCGTCCACTTTGACCACTTTGCCCACTTCGTCCACTTTGACCACTTTGCCCACTTCGTCCACTTTGACCACTTTGCCCACTTCGTTCACTTCAACCACTTCTTCCACCTTGTCCACTTCGTCCAATACGTACACTTCACCCACTTCGTCCACTTCGTCCACTTCTTCCACTTCGTCCATATCTTCCACTTCTTCCACATCTTCCACTTCTTCTCCTTCTTCTTCTTCGTCCACTTCGTCAGCTTCGTCTACTTCCTCTACTTCCTCCACTTCCAGCACATCGTCCACTTCGCCCACTTCCTCCACTTCGTCCACTTCATTCACTTCGTCCAGTTCGTCCACTTCTTCCCTTTCTTCCACTTCTTCCACTTCGTCCACTTTGCCCACTTGGTTCACTTCATTCACTTTGTACACTTCTTCCACTTCGTCCACTTCTTCCACTTCTTCCAGTTCTTCCACTTCTTCTCCTTCTTCCTCTTCTTCCACTTCGTCCTCTTCGTCCACTTCGTCCACTTCGTGCACTTCGTCCACTTCGTGCACTTTGTCCACTTTGACCATTTCGCTCACTTCCTCCACTTCGTCCACTTCACCCACTTCGTCCCCTTGGTCCAATTCGTACACTTCTTCCATTTCTTCCACTTCTTCTACTTCTTCCACTTCTTCTTCTTCTTCCACTTCTTCTTCTTCTTCATCTTGTACCACTTCTTCTTGTTCTTCCACTTCTTCTTCTTCTTCAGCTTTGTCCACTTCGTTAACTTCGTCCAATTCGTCCACTTCGTGCACTTCGTCCATTTCGTCAACCTCGTTCAGTTCGTTCAATTCGTCCACTTTGATAACTTCATCCACTTCGTCCACTTTTTCCACTTCTTCCACTTTGTCCACTTCGTCCATTTCGTCCACTTCTTCCACTTCGTCCACTTCTTCCACTTCTACCACTTCTTCTTCTTCTTCCACTTCTTCTCCTTCTTCTTCTTCGTCCAGTTCGTCAACTTCGTCCAGTTCGTCAACTTGGTTCACTTCGTTCAGCTTCGTTCAGCTTCGTCCACTTCGTCTACTTCGACAACTTCGTCCACTTCGTCCACTTCGTCCACTTCGTCCACTTCGTCCACTTCGTCCACTTCGTCCACTTCGTCCACTTCATCAACTTCGTACACTTCGTCCACTTCTTCCACTTCTTTCACTTCTTCCACTTCTTCCACTTCGTCCACTTCTTCCACTTCTTCCACTTCGTCCACTTCGTTCAGTCCGTACACTTCTTCCACTTCGTCCACTTTGTCCACTTTATCAACTTCGTCCACTTCTTCCACTTTGTCAACTTCGTCCACTTCTTCCACTTCGTCCACTTCTTTCACTTCTTCCACTTCTACCATTTCTTCTTTTTCTTCCACTTCTTCGTCTTCGTCTAGTTCGTGAACTTCGTCCAGTTCGTCAACTTTGTCCACTCCGTCCACTTCGTTCACTTCATTCACTTCATCCACTTCAACCACTTCTTCCACTTTGTCCACTTCGTCCACTTTACCCGTCCACTTCGTCCACTTCCACTTCGTCCACATCTTCCACTTCTTCCACATCTTCCACTTCTTCTCCTTCTTCTTCTTCGTCCACTTCGTCAGCTTCGTCTACTTCCTCCACTTCCACCACATCGTCCACTTCGCCCACTTCCTCCACTTCGTCCATTTCATTCACTTCGTCCAGTTCGTCCATTTTGACCACTTCTTCCACTTCTTCCACTTCGTGCACTTCTTCCACTTCTTCAAGTTCTTCCACTTCTGCCACTTCTTCTTCTTCTTCCACTTCTTCTTCTTCGTCCAGTTCGTCAACTTCTTCCAGTTCATCAACTTTGTCCACTTCATGCACTTCGTCCACTTTGTCCACTTGGTTCACTTCATTCACTTTGTCCACTTCGTCCACTTCGCCAACATCGTCCAGTTCGTCCACTTCTTCCAGTTCTTCCACTTCTTCTCCTTCTTCTTCTTCGTCAACTGCGTTAACTTCGTCCACCTCGTGCACTTCGTGCACTTTGTCCACTTCGTGCACTTCGTCCAGTTTGTGCACTTCGTCCACTCCGTCCACTCCGTCCACTCCGTCCACTTCGTCAACTCCGTCCACTTCGTTCACTTCATTCACTTCGTCCACTTCGTTCACTTCAACAACTTCTTCCACTTTGTCCACTTCATCCACTTCACCAACTTCGTCTACTTCGTCCACTTCTTCCACTTCGTTCACATCTTCCACTTCTTCCACATCTTCCACTTCTTCACCTTCTTCTTCTTCGTCCACTTCGTCAGCTTCGTCTACTTCCTCCACTTCCACAACATCGTCCACTTCTTCCACTTCCTCCACTTCGTCCACTTCTTTCACTTCGTCAACTTCGTCCACATCGTGAACTTTGTCCACTTCCCCAAGTTAGTCCACTTCGTCCACTTCTTCAACTTCGTCCACTTCTTCCACTTCTTCTACTTCTTCTTCTTCGTCAACTTCGTCAACTTCGTCTACTTCCTCCACTTCCTCCACTTCGTTGACTTCATTCACTTCGTCCACTTCGTTGACTTCATTCACTTCGCCACTTCATTCACTTCGTCCACTTCCTCCACTTCGTTCACTTCTTTGACTTAGTCCACTTCGTCC